>NW_024070196.1:19611825-19646573 GCF_014754425.2 Oryx dammah
CTGAGTATTCTTGCCTGGAAAATCCCATGGACGGCAGAGCCTGGTAGTTTACTGTCCATGTGGTTGCAAAGAGTCAGATATGACTGAGCAACTTCATTCATTCATAGATAAAACAGATAACTAACTGTGACCTACTCTAAAGCACTGGCAACTCTACTCAATGGGAAAGGAAACTAAAAAAGAGTTGATATATGTACATGTGTAACTAATTCACTTTCCTGTACACCTGAAATTCTGTGGTGTGTGTGCTCATTGTAAATCAACTATACTCCAGTAATTTTTTTTTTAACGAATAAAGTCACATAAGGCAGAGAGATGTAACAGATGTTGTAGAGTACATTCTTGCTAAGCTTCCACAGAATGGGGCTGAATAATGTGAAAATAGCTACAATTTAAAAAGAAAATAATACAAATTTAATTCAGTTCAGTCGCTCAGTTGTGTCCGACTCTTTGCGACCCCATGAACTGTAGCACACCAGGCTTCCCTGTCCATCACTAACTCCCGGAGTTGACACAAACTCATGTCCATCAAGTTAGTGGTGCCATCCAGCCATCTCATCCTCTGTAGTCCCCTTCTCCTCCTGACCCCAATCCTTCCCAGCATCAGGGTCTTTTCCAATGAGTCAGCTCTTCACATGAGGTGGCCAAAGTATTGGAGTTTCAGCTTCAACATCAGTCCTTCCAATGAACACCCAGGACTGGTCTCCTTTAGGATGGACTGGGTGGATCTCCTTGCAGTCCAAGGGACTCTCAAGAGTCTTCTCCAACACCACAGTTCAAAAGCATCAAATCTTCGGCACTCAGCTTTCTTCATTGTCCAGCTCTCACATCCATATATGACTTTTGGAAAAATCATAGCCTTGACTAGCCAGACCTTTGTTGGCAAAGTAATGTCTCTGCTTTTAAATATGCTGTCTATGTTGGTCATAACTTTCCTTCCAAGGAGTAAGCGTCTTTTAATTTTATGGCTGCAATCAGCATCTGCAGTGATTTTGGAGCCCCCCAAAATAAAGTCTGACACTGTTTCCACTGTTTCCCCATCTATTTGCCATGAAGCAATGGGACCAGAAGCCATGATCTTAGCTTTCTGAATGTTGATCTTTAAGCCAACTTTCTCACTCTCCTCCTTCACTTTTATCAAGAGTGATACTTGATAAAAACTAATACAAATTAAATGGATGAAATATTACTCTTGTGGTGATTAAACCAGGTAGAATGTTCGGATAATTAAACATGACATAAAAAGGAGATAGATGGAGCAGTTATTAAAAATGTAATGAATTACCATAAAAAATAGGTGGTATAGCTACTCTCAACCCCTAATATTGCACAAAGACCATAATGAATTTACACAATTTGCTATAGCCTTGATTAATTTTAGTGATAATAACACAAAGGAGGAATCCAAAGTCCCTTCCAAATGGTGCCAGTGAAATGATATGAATTAAAGAGAAGTTAGTTGAGTGGCAAGATTACTAGGATCTCTTGGTACAATCCCAGCAGGGGGCCAAAGTCCATTTGCCTTAATAAAATGGACTAGCAAGGAGGACGAAATTTTATAGGATTTCTGGACACTGGTAAACAAAGTACTGTCATAACTAAACCCACTAAACAAAATCTAAATGTTCAATTTGACTAACAGTTTCTTTTCAATAACAACTTCAAAATTTTTTAAGAAAAGAAGAAAATGGGGGGCTGGTGGTAGAGACAGAGCCAATGTGCAATCATGTGAGACAAATTTTAATATACATTTTGGACTTAAAATATTGTGTTTACATAGGGATGTTTAAATTCTGCTGCCTATAACTCAGAGCCTAGAGATAAGACACTCCTACTTGATTAAATTGAAAGTACACGCACACTAAAACACAGAGACATTATTTGGCCAAGAAAGGTCTGTTTAGTCAAAGGTATGGTTTTTCCAGTAGTCATGTGTGGATGTGAGAGTTGGAGTATAAAAAAGGCTGAGCACTGAAGTATTGATGCTTTTGAACTGTGGTGTTGGATAAGACTCTTGAGAGTCCCTTGGACTGCAAGGGGATCCAACCAGTCAAATCTAAAGGAAATCAGTCCTGAATATTCATTGGAAGGACTGATGATGAAGCTCCAGCACTTTGGCTACATGATATGAAGTGCAGACTTATTAGAAAAGACCCTAATACCAAGAAATATTGAAGGTAGGAGGAGAAGGGGATGACAGAGGATGAGATGATCGGGGGGCATCACCGACTCAATGGACATGAATTTAGCAAGTTCCAGGAGATGGAGAAGGACAGGGAAGCCTAGCATGCTGCTGTCCATGGGGTCACAAAGAGTCAGATACAACTGAGCACCTAACAACGACAACATACACAGACAATGGAATATTATTCAGCACTAAAAAGAAGTGAACTAGTAAGCCATGAAAAGACAGAGGGAATTTAAGTGCATATTAATGACTGAAAGAAGCCAGTCTGAAAACCCTACATACTTTAAGATTCCAATTCTGACATTTTGAAAAAAGAAAACTATAGAGACAATCAAGAGATCACTGATTGCTAGAAACTGGAGGTAGAGGAGAGGGATGAAGAGGTGGAGTACAGAGGCTTTTTAGGACAGTGAAAATACCAGTAAGATATCATAATGATGCATATATGTCATTTTTTAGCTTTCCAAACCCATAGAATGTACAACACCGAGAGTGAAACAAAATGTAAACTACAGGCTTTGGGTGATAACGGTGTATCAATGTAGGCTCATCAATTTTAACAAATGTATGGTGGTGGAGGATACTGATAAAAGGGGAAGCTATGCATGTATGGAGGCAGGGGTATAGGGAAATCTCTACTTTTCTTTAAAATTTTTCTGTGAACTTTTAAGTGCTCTTTAAAAGAGGAAACTCATAATAAAAAACAAAAGCAAGTCACAGCCCCATTCACAATTAAGGGGTGAAAATAGTAGGAGGTGGGCAACGTAGTAGCTACTTTGCAGTATGTCAGCCACAATATGTTTATCTCCTCTATTATAGTATAACAGATAATTTTACTTAGTTTATTCTCAAAATAATACGTCTCTGAGTTGCCTGTATCTTTCAGTACATCCTTTTTCTTAGGTAGCAACTAGCACTGTCAAAATTGTATAGAGGTGTGAAGGACTTTCAGCAAGTGAATGTTTATTTCATTTTCTCTGTAAAGAAACTTAGAGGAGTGGCAAACTGAGCATAGTCAAATGTGAAATTGACTGACTGACTTACAGCTCTGTGCTTATCAAGCCCACATTCCACCAAGCCCTGATGTCAATCTACACAATAATAGCAATGTAAATAATCTCAAAACACACACTTGAACATGAAATACTTGGGAATTTAACTTATTAGTAACAGCTGATTTTTAGATTAACAGTTAGTATTCCATATTCCCCAAATCCCCTTCATGGATCACTGTCTTGTTGTAGTGAAGGGGGTTACCTAACTCAGTGATGCTATGAGCCATGCAATGAGGGCCATCCAAGCAGACAGGTCGTATTGCAGAGTTCTGACGAAACGTGATCCAGTCGGGGAGGGAATGGCAAACCACTCTGGTATACTAGCTGTGAGAACCTGGTCAAATGTATAAAAAGGCGAAAAGATATGACACCAAAAGGTGAGTCCCCCAAGTTGAAAGATGTCCAATATGTTACTGGGGAAGAGCAGAGGACAACTATTAATAGCTCCAGAAAGAATGAAGCTGCTGGGCCAAAGTAGAAATGAAGCTCAGTCGTGGATGTGTCTGGTGATGAAAGTAAAATCCCTATCTTTAAAGAACAGTATTGCATACGAACCTGGAATATTAGGACACAATGATCTCAGTTTGTTTCCAAGGCAAACCTTTCAGCATCACATTATTCCAAGACTGTGCCCCAACCACCAATGCTGAAAGAAGCTGAAGTTGATCAGTTCTATCAAGACTTAGAATACCTCCTAGAACTAACACCAAAAAAGATGTCTTATTCATCAGAGAGGACTGGAATGCAAAAGTAGGAAGTCAAGAGATACCTGGAGAAACAGGCAACTTTGTCCTTAGAGTAAAAAATGAACCAAGGCAAAGGCTAACAGAATTCTGTCAAAAGAGCACACTGGTCATAGCAAACACCCTTTTTTTAACAACACAAGAAATGACTTTATACATGGACATCACCAAATGGTCAATATAAAAATCAGATTGATTATATTTTTGTAGCTGAAGATGGAGAAGCTATATACAGTTATCAAAAACAAGACCTGTACCTGACTGTGGCTCAGATTATCAGCTCCTAATGGCAAAATTCAGGCTTAAACTAAAGAAAGCAGGGAAAACCACTAGGTCAGCCAGGTACCACTTAAATCAAATCCCTTATGAATATACAGTGGAGGTGACAAATAGATTCAAGGGATTAGACTTAGTAAGCAGAGTGCCTGAAGAGCTATGGGTAGAGGTCTGTAATATCATACAGGAGACAACAAACAAAACCATCACCTCAACAAAAGAAATGCAAGAAGGCAAAGTGATTGTCTGAGGAGACTTTACAAATGGCTGAGGAAAGAAGAAAAGTGAAAAGCAAGGGAGAAAGTGAAAGGTACATCCAACTAAATGCAGAGTTCCAGAGAATAGCAAGGAAAGACAAGAAGGCCTTCTTCAAAGAAAAATACAAAGAAATAGAGGAAAACAACAGAAAGGGTAAGACAAGAGATCTCTTTAAGAAAATTGGGAATATCAAAGGACTATTTCATCCAAAGACAAGCACATTAAAGGACAGAAAGAGTAAAGACCCAATAGAAGCAGAAGAGATCAAGA
Source organism: Oryx dammah (assembly GCF_014754425.2). NCBI lineage: Eukaryota > Metazoa > Chordata > Mammalia > Artiodactyla > Bovidae > Oryx > Oryx dammah. The sequence continues at coordinate 19,616,616 of NW_024070196.1, forward strand.
AGAGATGGAAAGAATACACAGAAGAACTGTACAAAACAGATCTTAATGACTCAGTAACCGTGATGGTATAGTCTCTCACTCAGAGCCAGACATTTTGAAGTATGAATGCAAGTGGGGCTTAGGAAGCACTGCTGCCAATAAAGCTAGTGGAGGTGATGGACTTTCAGGAGAGCTCCTTAAAATCCTGAGATGATGCTTTTAAAATGTTACATTCGATATGTCAGCAAATTCCCAATTCCCAAGCAGGGCAGTAGTAAAAAATGTTCAAACCACCAGAAGCTGTACTCATCTCCCATGCTAGTAAGGTTATGCTCAAAATTTGCCAGACTAGGCTTCGGCATTATGTGAACCAAGAACTTCCAGACATTCAAGTTGGGTTTAGAAAAGGCAGAGGAACCAGAGATCAAATTGCCAACATTTACTGGATCAAAGAGAAAGAAAGGAATTCCAGAAAAAAAAATCTGCCTCTGTTTCACTGACTACAACAATAACAACTCCCAAAATGCCAACTTTGTATCCACAGACTTAGTTTGGTAGATCATCAGCTATTTGTCAATCAGTCCCTTTGTACCTATAAACTTATTACATATATTAAGCCTGAAATTGCATCATTTTTAAAAATTTGGAAGCATACTAGATATTATTTAAAAACATAAACCTTTCTTTCTCAGGCAAAATTATTTTAAAGCACAGAGGCTGTTGATCCTTTGAAATTTAACTTACATTTTATACAAATTAGTTACAGTAAAGAAAATGAAAAAGTTCTGTTTAACTTGGTTCTTTTCTGATATCAAAGTATTCTGAAACAGTGCTATTCCAAAAAATTGATTTTTCCCACAGTTTGAATTTCTGTCAAAACCTACATGTAATACTGGTCAATTTAGATGCTGTTATTTCATTCTTTTTTAGACCTCTTATGGCCTCAAAAGTTCTCAAACATTTTAAGGAAACAGCATGTAACTCTCTATTTTATTATAATCTTGCAATCTCTATTCTCATCCTCAATGCATTTCCAAATTAGAGAAGGAAATTTTATTTTTCCTCCACATTGCAAGTATTCCTAGATCAACGTTTACACACAGCAGGCCAACATTTTAGCATCTTTTTTATGGCTCACGAGAGTGAAAGCCTTCTTGTAGAAACATCTAACTAACATATCTAATTAAGAATCACACTTGTGATTCCATTTGATGGTCTATGTGGGTAATCCAGAATAATCTCACCATTGCAGGATTAACATTCACAACTACAAAATTCCTTCACCATATAGGGTAACAGTCACACATTCTGGGGATTAGGACCGAGATATCTTTGGGGACCGTTACTCAACAAACTCTATTTATTTATGACTTACATTAAATTGAAGTTGCTCAGTCGTGTCCGACTCTTTGCGACCCCATGGACTGCAGCCCACCAGGCTCCTCCGTCCATGGGATTTTCCAGGCAACAGTCCTGGAGTGGATTGCCATTTCCTTCTCCAGGGGACCTTCCCAACCCAGGGATCGAACCTGGGTCTCCTGCATGCATTCTAGATAGACGCTTTACCGTCTGAGCCATCAGGGATGACTTACATTATGAAAGCCTTAATATCTTTAGGTGAGAAAATCATAGCCCTATTTAGCAGTATTTTTTTTACATGTGTAAAACATTAAGCAGGTAATGTGTTTTTCATTTTCACTGATATGAAATTTATAAATGGAATGGAATTTGCCGAAATTTATAAATGGAATGGGATTTGCCAAAATTTATGCTTTCACTGTCTGTCAAATATGCAGAGAAGTTAAAAAATAAAGTATAGTTTGTATCTGGACAATATATTAGCAATATTTTGATTTATATTTTCTGTTGTTTCATTAAAATCTTCATAGAAACAAGGATTTGAATTGAAGCTACATTTTTTTTTGAAATCAAAATATCTATGGATAGGGAGAAGCTTTTTGGATGCAGTGATTTAATACATCATTTTATATACTCTAGAAAGCATGATAGTTGATAAGATCTGACAAAATCATCTCTATACTTGTATTACTTTCCCACAGCTACTGTAACAGATTAAAGTAAACAGTGATTTAGAAGTACAAAAATGTATTCTCTCATTGTTCTGGACATAAGAAGTTCAAAACCAAGGCACTGACAGCACCATGCTTCATCAGAAGGCTCTAGGAAATAAACTTTCCTTGCCTCTTCCTAGCTTCTGTTGGTTGTCCACAACTCTTGATTTTCCCTGATTTATAAATATGTAATTCTAATCTCTACCTGTCATCACAAGGTATTCTTATAAGGGAAACAGTCACTGGATTTAGAGCCTGTTCTAATCCAGTAACGGAGAAGGCAATGGCACCACACTCCAGTACTCTTGCCTGGAAAATCCCACGGACGGAGGAGCCTGGTAGGCTGCAGTCCATGGGGTCGCAAAGAGTCGGACACGACTGAGCGACTTCCCTTTCACTTTTCACTTTCATGCATTGGAGAAGGAAATGGCAACCCACTCCAGTGTTCTTGCCTGGAGAATCCCAGGAATGGGGGAGCCTGGTGGGCTGCCGTCTATGGGGTCACACAGAGTCGGACACGACTGAAGTGACTTAGCAGCAGCAGCAGCTAATCCAGTAAAAGAATGGAGGCTGATATTTTTAAAGATACCAAAAAAAAAAAAAAAAGTTTAACAAAGAGATAAAAGAGTTAAAGGAAAAACCAGATTTAAAGAAACAAATAAAATAATTATTTAATGTAATTTTTAAAGTCCTATCCATGGCAATCACAGAAAGGAAAGAAATAAAAGGAATCTAAATTGGAAAAGAAGATGTAAAACTGTCACTGTTTGCTGATGACATGATACTGAGAGGGTAACAGGTAGGAAGGCCAGGGGTCTCCAAACAGAGGAAATAGGCTGCAAGTATTAGACATTTTCTCTCTCTCTCTTGAGCTGCAGGAGGAAACAAATTAGTGTTAATTTTTTTCCCTTCTCTACACAAATTTAAAAAGAGATTTCTCTTGAAATTCTGTGTTGCCATAATGACACCTCGTTCCACCTGAACTTAACTTTTCTCAAACCTTGAGCTAACCAATGCATTTTTCTTACGGAAATGTTTGTCTTAAGCTATATTAATGTACCATTCACTTACCCTAGACTCTATCTTCAAGTTGGTTCCACCTAAAGGCTCAGGTTTAGGCTCAGAACTGACTTGACAAACCAGTATGTTATACATTGTTCCCCTAATCTATGTTAACGAAAATGATTTGTATGGTAACCTGCCTTTCTTCAAGATTTTTGAGACATTTCCTTTCTTTAATTAATAGACTGCTAGTAGCTATATAACATCCAGCTAAAGACTAGCAGGGGGGCACTCTTTCTACCCCCTTCTGATGTCTATGTCAGAAGCTTTCTCTATTTCTTTTATACTTTAATAAAACTTTATTACACAAAAGCTCTGAGTGATCAAGCTTCGTCTCTGGGCCTGGATTGAATTCTTCTCCTCTGGAGGCCAAGAATCCTGTCATCTTCCATGGTTTAGCAACAACCTTTCAATATTATACATAGAAAATTCTAAAGATGTTACCAGAAAATTAGTATATCTCATCAATGAATCAGTAAATTCACAGGATACAAAATTAAAACAGAAATCTCTTGCATTCCCATACACTAACAATGAAAGATCAGAAAGAGAAATTAAGGGAACAATCCCATTTACGATCACATTGAAAAGAATAAAATATCTAGGAATAAACCTAACTATTGACCCAAGAATCCACCTGCAATGCAGGAGAGGCCAGTTCAATTCCTGGGTTGGGAAGATCCCCTGGAGGAGAGCATGGCAACCCACTCCAATATTCTTGCCTGGAGAATCCCCATGGACAGAAGAGCCTGGCAGGCTACAAGGAGTCACAAAGAGTCAGACACGACTGAGTGACTAAGCACAGCACAGCACAGGGAGACAAAACATTTGTATTCTATAAACTATAAGATACTGATAAAAGAAATCAAAGATTTTAGATCCAAAAAATCAATTTGTCAAAAAAACTGTAGTTCCTAAAGCAATCTACAGATTCAATGCAATTGCTAATTATTAATGGCATTTTTCACAGAACTGGAGCAAAAATTTTACTATTTGATGAAAACACAAAAGATCTCAAATAACCAAAGCAGTCTTGAAACAGAAAAATACAGCTGGAGGAATCAGGTTCTTGACTTCAGGAAAGCTACAGTAATCAAATAGTATGGTACTGGCACACACACACAAGCAGAAACATAGATCAATAGAAGAGGATATAAAGTCCAGAGGTAAACTCACACACCTATGTTCATGCAATCTATGACAATGGAGGAGAGACTATACAATGGAGAAAATAAGTCTCTTCAATAAGAGGTGCTGGGAAAACTGGATAGCTACATGAAAAAGAATTACATTAGAGCACTCTCTTAACACCATACACACACACACACACACAAAAAAAAAACTCAAAATGGATTAAAGACCTAAATGTAAGGCTGGATACTCTAAAAGTCTTAGAGGAAAACATAAGCAGAACACTCTGACAAAAATTGCAGCAAGATCTTTTTCAATCCACCTTTTAGAATAATACAAATAAAATAAAAAAAACAAATGAGATCCAATTAAACTTTAAAGCTCTTTTTCAGAAAAGGGAATCACACAAAACACAAAAACACAATCCTCAAAAATGGGATAAAATATTTGCATATTAAGAAACCAAGAAGGGATTTATTTCCAAAATATACAAACAGCTTATGCAGTTCAGCATCAGAAAAGCAAACAATCCAATCAAAAAATGGGCAGAAGACTTAGACAGTTCTCCAAAGAAGACATATAGACAGCTAAAAAGCACATGAAAAGATGCTCCACATCACTAATTATATAAAAATGAAATACAAATCAAAATATAGTACCAATCAAAAGTATAATAAGATATCACCTCACACTGGTCGTAACAGCAATCATCAAAAAATTTACAGACAATAAATGCTGGAGTGAGTGTGGAGAAAAGGGAATCCTCCTACACTGCTGGTAGGAATGTAAACTGGTGCAGCCACTGTGGAGAACAGTATGGAGATTCCTTAAAAAGCTAAAAATAGAGTTTTCATATAATCCAGCAATCTGACTCCTCGACATTTACCTGGAGAAAAACCACAATTCACAAAGATTCATGCATCCCAATATTCACTGTAGCAGTATTTACAAGAGCCAGGACATGGAAGCAACCTAAATGTCTGACGACAGTTCAGTTTCAGTTCAGTTTAGTCACTCAGTCGTGTCTGACTCTTTGCGACCCCATGAATCGCAGCACGCCAGGCCTCCCTGTCCATCACCAACTCCCGCAGTTCACTCAGACTCAAGTCCATTGAGTCCGTGATGCCATCCAGCCATCTCATCCTCTGCCGTCCCCGTCTCCTCCTGCCCCCAATCCCTCCCAGCATCAGAGTCTTCTCCAATGAGTCAACTCTTCGCATGAGGTGGCCAAAGTACTGGAGTTTCAGCTTCAGCGTCATTCCTTCCAAAGAAATCCCAGGGTTGATCTCCTTCAGAATGGACTGGTTGGATCTCCTTGCAGTCCAAGGGACTCTCAAGAGTCTTCTCCAACACCACAGTTCAAAAGCATCAATTCTTCGGAATCAGCCTTCTTCACAGTCCAACTCTCACATCCATACATGACCACAGGAAAAACCACAGCCTTGACTAGACGGACCTTAGTCGGCAAAGTAATGTCTCTGCTTTTGAATATACTATCTAGGTTGGTCATTAACTTTTCTTCCAAGGAGTAAGCGTCTTTTAATTTCATGGCTGCAGTCACCATCTGCAGTGATTTTGGAGCCCCCCAAAATAAAGTCTGACACTGTTTCCACTCTTTCCCCATCTATTTCTCATGAAGTGATGGGACCGGATGCCATGATCTTCGTTTTCTGAATGTTGAGCTTTAAGCCAACTTTTTCACTCTCCTTTTTCACTTTCATCAAGAGGCTCTTTAGCTCCTCTTCACTTTCTGCCATAAGGGTGGTGTCATCTGCATATCTGAGGTTATTGATATTTCTCCCGGCAATCTTGATTCCAGCTTGTGTTTCTTCCAGTCCAGCATTTCTCATGATATACTCTGCATATGAGTTAAATAAGCAGGGTGACAATATACAGCCTTGACATACGCGTTTTCCTATTTTGAACCAGTCGACGACAGAGGAATAGATAAAGAAAACGTGCTACATATAAACACTAGAATACTACTCAGTCATAAAAAAGAAAAACACAAATAATTCCATTTGCAGCAACATGGGTGAACTTAGAGATTCTTATACTGGAAGTATGAGAAGTAGGTAAGTCAGACAGAGAATGACAAGGATCATGTAATATCACTTATATGTGGAATCTAAAAATAATGGAGTTATTTTCAAATGAACTTATTTTCAATGCAGAAGTAGAATCACAGATATAGAAGAGAAACTCAGGGTTACTAGGGGATTAAAAGGAGTGATAAATTGGGAGTTTGTGGTTGACATATATGCACTACTCAGTTCAGTTCAGTTGCTCAGTCGTGTCCGACTCTGTGACCCCATGAATCGCAGCACACCAGCCCTCCTTGTCCATCACCAACTCCCGGAGTTCACTCAGACTCACGTCCATCAAGTCAGTGATGCCATCCAGCCATCTCATCCTTGGTCATCCCCTTCTCCTCCTGCCCCCAATCCCTCCCAGCATCAGAGTCTTTTCCAATGAGTCAACTCTTCTCATGAGGTGGCCAAAGTACTGGAGTTTCAGCTTCAGCATCATTCCTTCCAAAGAACACCCAGGGTTGATCTCCTTTAGGATGGACTGGTTGGATCTCCTTGCAGTCCAAGGGACTCTCAAGAGTCTTCACACTACTATATATATATACAAAATAGGTAATTACTAAGAACCTGTTGTAAAGCACACGGAACTAATGGCATACATGGGGAAAAAGATCTAAAAAAAAAATAGAATGGATATATTTATATGTAGAACTGATCTCACTTTGCTTTACATCTGAAAATGTGTTTTTCAATCGTGTCCAGTTTTTTGCGACCACAGGGACTGTAGCCCCCCAGGGTCCCCTATCCATGGGATTTTCCAAGCAAAACTCTTGGAGTGGGTTGCCATTTTCTTCTCTGGGGGACTTTTCCGACCCAGGGATCGAACCTGGGTCTCCTGCATTGCAGGCAGATTCTTTACCATCTGAGCCACCAGAGAAGCCCTTTACACCTGAAATGACATCATAAATAAACTATACTCCAATAAAAAATTTTTTTAAGTGTGGAATGGCAACACTTAATTTGGAAAACAGCTATAATGCCACTGTTTAAGGGCTGTAATTTGACCAATAAAGGAAAAGAATGGATACAACACAACAGAAAAAGAGATACAATAGGCAGAAGATCTAAACAAACATTTTTCAAAAAAAAAAAAAAAAAAGGGCACAGAACTGACAAACAGGTACATTGAAAAGGTGCTCCACGTCAATAGTCATCATGTAAATGTAAATCAGAACCACAATGAAATATCACAACTATCACAAAATATCACAACTGTTAGAATAGCTATCTTCAAAAAGATGGAAAACAACAAGTGTTGGTGAGGATGTGGAGTAAAGATAACCCTTGTGAATTGTTGATGGAAATATAAAATTAGAAATAATGTGTGATCCATCTATTTTATTTCTGAGTATTTACCCAAAGGAAACAAAATCATTCATTCTCTCTCTCTCTCCCTGTATATATATATATATATACACACACATATAAAATAGAAATATACAAATATATGTGTGTATGTGTACATATTATACATTTGTATATTTCACCATATTTATTGCAACATTGCTTACAATAGCTAAGAAATGGAAACAGCTTATGTATCTACTGACTGATGAATGAATAAGGAAGAAAGCTATGTAACTCTAGAGTGGTGATGGATGTTGACTGAACTTATTGTCATACTCTTTCACAATATGTACATATATCAAATCATTATGTTGTATACCTAAAACATAAATTTACGTCAATTATATCAATAAATATTTTTAAATAAAAAAATAGGCAAGGTGTGTAGTTAAATAATTTACAGGGTTCAATTGCACAATTCAGGAAAATACAAATTAAAGCAGCAATAAGATACAATTTCACACTCATCAGTATAAGAAAAACACAGAAGTTTGATCACAGCAAGTATTGGTGAGAAATATATACTATCCTAACCAGATTACAAGAGTATTAATGATAAAAAAATTAATTAGACAAGATCATTGTCAAGTTGATGTGAAACACCATTTTCATCATCATATTAAATTTTCAGTATTACAACAAATGTTAATTGAGAACTTATGATGTCTTCAGTTTTCTGCTGAGCTTTTCATGGATTATCTCATTTATGACTCAAAAATTTCTATAATTATTATTATGCAAATAAATGAATAAAAATTATATTCAATTAACCTTTTATGTTTAGTTCAATGTTAATATTTATATAAATATGTCTAATGAGAAATAAACTCTAACATAATTATTTTTATGGCTATGATTCTCATTGGTGCCTATAATACATTAAATCCAAATAAAGTGTATACCTGGTATATTACATAAAATTTGAGATTTTCTAAAGCTAAGCAACATAAATGCAATTTTCTAATGTTTCCATTAAATTGTTCAGAATAGTGGCATTCTTAAGGAAATTAAGTCTCTTTCTTTGAAGCAGTTGCTGAATTCTATATATATATGTGTATACACATATATATTAATATCATACATGTTATAAATATATGTTGTACAAATATACAATATAATGTATATTATATATAACAAAACTTCATGATAAATATTCATGACAATAAAATAAAGTAATTCACATTCTGGTCTGCAATCTGAAAATTGTAAATCTTATATAAATACATTAGACTTCCCTGGTGGCTCAGATGGTAAAGCGTCTGTCTACAATGCAGGAGAGCTGGGTTTGATTCCTGGGTCAGGAAGATCCCCTGGAGAAGGAAATGGCAATCCACTCCAGTACTATTGCCTGGAAAATCCCATGGACAGAGGAGCCTGGTAGGCTACAGTCCATGGGGTCGCAAAATATAAATACATTATATTATGTGGTTAGCATTTACAAAAAAAGGATTCCCTTTCTAAGGTAGAATTAATGCAGAAACTTTTATCTACATACATGTGATAATAAATAATATTTGACTTAGTTTACTAATTCATAAGGAGTGTTCTCATCATCAGAAATACATGGGGGGAAATAAATCAGTGAACCAGAATTTCCTTCAAAATAAAATTCCATGACAGCATTATTTGTAGAACTAGGAGGTTTATCTTACTAAAGGTATTAAGAACACCATGGTACTTTCAACTACATGCCTTCAACTAATAAGCATGGTGTCTATATTGGTTTTTTTCTTTTTGGTTTCAAGCCTCAGAAACCACATTAGCTAATTTAACAAAGGCAAAATTTAGTTCAACGAAAGAGGTTTCTTATAGAGGCAGAAGAGTAATTGCTGTATCAAGCTCAGGGCAGGTTCAGGCTTCCAGACAGTAAAAGATGATTTTCTCAGGAAAAAATATTTACATAAATTGGCCTAAGAGCAAAATTTTAGAAGAGGCAGGCCAGTTGCCTGAATCTGAGTTAGGCATTCACATCATGAAAGATGAAGGCTAGGACACACTGAAATAGATCACCTAATTTAATAATGTGAATGTAAATAAAGGGTAATGATTACTATGTAGACTAAGGAAACAAATGCCTACTATCACTTAGAAGAGTGCATGAAGAAAGAATACAGGTATAACAACACTGAATTAGTAATTTATCATACAGTCATCTAGTGGAATGGAGCATGGCAAACCAACCATGATTCTTAAAGAACTTTCTATATTTCACATTTGATAAATATACAAAGGCATTCATTGAGAATTTAATCCCAAAGTAATCAAGGTGAACATTTATAAGTCAATAAAAAATAAAAGTTAGTGGTTTGCATTTTTTCAAGGCCAAAATTCATGTTTCTGGGGTAGGCAGGATTTTAAAAAATTACATTCTTCCAAGTTTAACTTTATTCTATTATACTTCTCTGGTGTTAGCACACTTCCAGCAGCTTTCCATCATTGTGTCAGAGTAGTACTTCATAATATTTTTCACATTTTCTGCCTCATACATCAAACTTTAGAATTTTATCCATAAGGCAGAGCTGTCACTCTGTAAAATTTTTAGCAATGTTCTCATTTTTATCTGACATCTAGAAATATCTAAAGTAATAAAAAATCATTTTTACCTCATATTTGCTTTGGTTTTCATTCTGTCCCTGTCAGTCTATGTACAGCATAGCAAGACAAGATTTATATAACATCATTTTGGGTGTTCTAGAATCAGACAAAGAATCCTCACTTCAGCTGGGTTTTTTTTTTCCCCCCACAGAATTTCATATAAAAATATAAAATCTATACTTAAAATAATACTATGCTTTCCTTAAAGCTTTATCTTTTGCAATGAACACTAAGTTTTGCAATACACATATATATGATGATTTATATATAAAATGTTCAACAACTACAAGGAAGGAAAAAATTGCTGAGAATGTCATTATTCTAATGAAAACATTAGAAAATTGCTTTTATGCTGCTTAGTATTGTCTCACAGTTTTCAACTACAGGATTGTTAAAAATATGAATTTCAACAAACATTCAAGTTTCAATTCATTCTGAGAATGCAGACTAAGCACTAAAATAAGATCCTTATTTGCAAACAACTTATTTTCCTAAGTGGTTTAACATCAAAATGTAAAGTTTAACATTTAAAAATGTAGATTCAATCCTCAACATGTTTAACTTCAATGTATAAAACACTGTAATTATTGAAAAATAACCATGTATTTTAGTGAGCACTTGTTTAGTTGCTCAGTCATGTCCGATTCCTTGCGACCCATGGACTGCAGCATGCCAGGCTTCCCTGTCCTTAACCATCTCCCAGAGTTTGCTCAAATTCATCTCCACTGAGTCAGTGATGCCATTTAACCTTCTCATCCCTCTGTCATCCACATACTAGTAAGCACTCAGTAAGTATGTGCCAAATATACCATCAAATATAATAAATTAATGGATCCTCAAATAAGACGAGAAATGATTCATTTTCTTGTTTAATATTGAGGAAACTGAGGCTTAGGAAGGCTAACCAATTTATCCAAGCTCATCAGCTTGGCAGCTAGTGGACCTGACATTTGATCCCAGTACTAACACTCTGCTGTCCTCTTCTCACAGAGAGGCTTCATTGTACAAAAACCAAAGAATGATAGAATAAAAATATTCCAGTGTATTTTAATCAAGCATATATTTCTCATAGTCATGACTTCATAATGGGGACAAAAAAGGATGATATAGATGATCTAATTAATCAATCCACTCAACAATCTGATTTTTTTAATCAATTAAATTTTTACTGAAGGATAATTGCTTTATAAAATATTTTTTGTCAAACCTCAACATGAATCAGCCATAGGTATACATATATCCCCTCCCTCCTCAACCCCTTCCCTTCTCCCTCTCCATTTCACCCCTCCAGGTTGACACAGAGCTCCTGTTTGAGTTTCCTGAACCATATAGCAAACTCCCTTCAGCCATCTATTTTACACATGGTAATGTAAGTTTCCATGTTACTCTTTCCATACATTTCACCCTCTCCTCCCCTCTCCCCATGTCCATAAGTCTATTCTCTATATCTCTTTCTCTACTGCTGCCCTGTGAATAAATTCTTCAGTACCATTTTTCTAGATCCCATATATATGCATTAGAATAAAATACTTATCTTTCTCTTTGTGACTTACTTCACTCTGTATAATAGGTTCTAAGTTTATTCACTTCATTAGAACTGACTCAAAGATGTTCCTTTTTATGGCAGAGTAATATTCCATTGCCTATATGTGCCACTGCTTCTTTATCCATTCATCTGTCAATGGACATCTAGATTGTTTTCATGTTCTAGCTATTGTAAATAGTGCTACAATGAACAATGGGATACCTTTTTCCATTTTGGTTTCCTCAGGGTATGCCTAGGAGTGGGATTGCTGGGTCATATGGTGGTTTTATTCCTAGTTTTTTTAAGGAATCTCCATACTGTCTTCCACAGTGGCTAGATCAATTTACATTCCCACCAATAGTGCAAGAGCATTTGCTTTTTTCCATACCCTCTCCAGCATTTATTGTTTGCAGACTTTTTGTTGATGGCCATTGTGACCAGTGTGAGGTGATATCTCATTGTGGTTTTGATTTGAATTTCTCTAATAATTGAGTGTCTTTTCATGTGTTTGTTAGCCATCTGTATGTCTTCTTTGGAGAAATGTCTGTTTAGGTTTCCCCCCCCCCCTCACTTTTTGATTGGGTTGTTTGTTTTTCTGGCATTGAGTTGTAAGAGCTGTTTGTATATTTTGGAAATTAATCCTTTGTCAGTTGTTTCATTTGCTATTATTTCCTCCCATACTGAGGGCTGTCTTTTCACCTTGCCTATAGTTTCCTTTGCTATGCAAAAGATTTTAAGTTTAATCAGGTCCTACTTGTTTCCTTTTGGTTTTATTTCTGTTACTCTAGGAGGTGGGTCATAGAGGATCTTCCTTTGATTTATGTCATCAAGTGTTCTGCTTATCTTTTCCAAGAGTTTCATAGTTTCTGGTCTTACATTTAGGTCTTTAATCCATTTTGAGCTTATCTTTGTGTGTGGTGTTAGTACTGTTCTAATTTTATTCTTTGGGATGTAACTGTCCAGATTTCCCAGCACCATTTATTGAAGAGGCTGTCTTTGCCCCATTGTATATTCTGGCCTCCTTTGTCAAAAATAAGGTACCCAGAAGTACATGGGTTTATTTCTAGGCTTTACATATTTTTCCATTTGTCTATATTTCTGTTTCTGTGCAGTATCATATGGTCTTGAGAACTGTATCTTTGTAGTATAATCTGAAGTCAGGAAGGTTGATTCCTCCAACTCCATTCTTTCTCAGGACTGCTTTGGCTATTTGGGGTCTTTTGTGTTTCTATGTGAATTGTGAAAATTTTTTGTTCTAGTTCTGTGAAAAATTTTATTGGTAATTTGATAGGGATCACATTGAAACTGTAGATTGCATTTGGTGGTATAGTCACTTTCACAATATTGATTCTTCCTACCCAGGAACATGGAATATCTCTCCATCTGTTTATGTCATCTTTGATTTCTTTCTTCATTGTCTTATAATTTTCTATGTACAGTTCTTTTGTCTCCCTAGGTAAGTTTACTCCTAGATATTTAATTCCTTTTGTTGCAATGATAAATGTAATTGATTCCTTAATTTCTCTTTCTGATTTTTCATTGTTAGTATACAGAAATGCAAGTGATTTCTGTGTATTGATTTTGTATCCTGAAACTCTGCTAAATTCACTGATGCACTCTAGTAATTTTCTGATACTATATTTAGGGTTTTCTATGTACAGTATCATGTCATCTGCAAACAGTGAGAGCTGTACTTCTTTTCCAATCTGGATTCCTTTTATTTCTTTTTATTCTGTGATTGCTGTAGCTATGACTTCCAGAACTATGTTGAGCAATAGTGGTGAAAGTGGACACCTTTATCTTGTTCCTGATCTTAGGGGGAATGCTTTATTTTTTTCACCATTGAGAATAATGTTTGCTGTAGGCTTATCATGTATGGCCTTTACTATGTTGAGGTAGGTTCCTTCTATGCTCATTTTTGAAGACTATTAATCATAAATGAATGCTGAATTTTGTCAAAGGCTTTTTCTGCGTCTATTGAGATTATTACATGGTTTTTATCTTTCACTTTGTTAATATGGTGTATCACATTGATTGATTTGCATATATTGAAGAATCCTTGCATTCCTGGAATAAAACCCACCTTGATCATGGTGTATGAGCTTTTTGATGTGTTGCTGAATTGTTTGCTAAAATTTTGTTGAGGATTTTTGCATCTATGTTCATCAGTGATATTGGCCTGTAGTTTTCTTTTTCTGTGTTGTCTTTGTCTGGTTTTGGTCAGGGTGATGGTGGCTTTGTAGAATGAGTGTGGAAGTGTTCCTTCCTCTGTAATTATTTGAAACAATTTTAGAAAGATGGGCATTAGCTCTTCTCCCTGATAGCTCAGTTGGTAAAGAATCTGCCTGCAATGCAGGAGACCCTGGTTCAATTCCTGGGTTGGGAAGATCCCCTGGAGAAGGGATAGGCTACCCACTCCAATGTTCTTGGGTTTCCCTTATGGCTCAGCTGGTAAAGAATCTGCTGTCAATGTGGGAGACCTAGGTTCAATCCTTGGGTTGGGAAGATCCCCTGGAGAAGGAAAAGGCTACCCACTCCAGTATACTGGCCTGGTGAATTCCACCGTCAGTCCATGGCGTCGCAAAGAGTTGGATGTGACTGAGTGACTTTAACTTTCACTTTTCAAATCTTTTATAGAATTCTCCTGTGAAGCCATCTGATCCTGGGCTTTTGTTTTTTAGGAGATTTTTGCTCACAGCTTCAATTTCAGTGCTTCTAAATAGGGTATTCATAATTTCTATTTCTTCCTGGTTCAGCCTCAGAAGATTGAACATTTCTAAGAATCTGTCCATTTCTTCCAGGGTATCCATTTTATTGCCATATAGTTGTTCATAATAGTCTCATAATTCTTTGTATTTCTGCAATGTCTGTTGTAACTTCTCCTTTTTCATTTCTAAATTTGTTGATTTGATTCTTCTCTCTTTTTTCCTTGATGAGTCTGGCTAAAGGTTTGTCAATTTTGTTTATCTTTTCAAAGATCCTGCTTTTAGTTTTATTAATCTTTCCTATTGTTTCTTTCATTTTTGTTTTTCATTTATTTCTGCTTGGATATTTATTATTTCCTTCTACTAATTTGGGGGTTTCTTTGTTCTTGTTTTTCCAGTTGTTTTAGGTGTAAAGTTAGGTTGTCTATTTGATGTTTTTCTTGTTTCTTGAGGTAGGATTGCATTGCTATAAAGTTCCCTCCTAGAACTGCTTTTGCTGCATGCCATGAGTTTTGAGTTGTCATGTTTTCATTGTCATTTGTTTCTGGAAATGTTTTGATTGCCCTTTTGATTTCTTCAGTAACCTGTTGTTTATTTAGAAACATATTGTTTTGTCTCCATGTGTTTGTGCTTCTTACAGTTTTTTTTTCTTGCAGTTGATATCTTGTCTCATAGTATTGTGATCAGAGCAGATGCTAGATATGATTTCAATTTTCTTAAATTTACTGAGGTTTTATTTGTGACCCAAGATGTGGTCCAATCTGGAGAATGTTCCATGTGCACTCAAGAAGAAGGTGTATTCTTCTGCATTTGGATGGAATGTCCTGAAGATATCAATGAGATCCATCTCCTCTAAGGTATCATTTAAGACTTGTGTTTCCTATGTTTTTCTCTGGGAGTTTTATAGTTTCTGGTCTTAAATGTTTAGATCTTTAATCCATTTTGATTTTATTTTTGTGTATGGTGTTAGAAAGTGTTCTAGTTTCATTCTTTTACAAACTTTGACCAGTTTTCCCAGCACCGCTTGTTAAAGAGATTGTCTTTTCTCCATTGTATATTCTTGCCTCCTTTGTCGAAGATAAGGTGTCCATAGGTGTGTGGATTTATCTCTGAGCTTTCTATTTTGTTCCATTGATCTATATTTCTGTCTTTGTACCAGTACCATACTGTCTTGATGACTGTGGCTTTGTAGTAGAGCCTGAAGTCAGGCAGATTGATTCCTCAAGTTCCATTCTTCTTTCTCAAGATTGCCTTGGGCATAACACCAAGGAAACTAGAATTGAAAGAGACAGGTGTACCCCAGTGTTCATTGCAGCACTGTTTATAATAGCCAGGACATGGAAGCAACCTAGATGTCCATCAGCAGATGAATGGATAAGAAAGCTGTGGTACATATACACAATGCAATATTACTCAGCTATTAAAAAGAATACATTTGAATCAGTTCTAATGAGGTGGATGAAACTGGAGCCGATTATACAGAGTGAAGTAAGCCAGAAAGAAAAACACCAATACAGTATACTAATGTATATATATGGAATTTAGAAAGATGGTAACAGTAACCCTAAATGCAGGATATCAAAAGAGACACAGATGTATAGAACAGTCTTTTGGACTCAGAGGGAGAGGGAGAGGGTGGGATGATTTGGGAGAATGGCATTGAAACATGTATAATATCATACATGAAACGAATCCCCAGTCCAGGTTCAATGCATGAGACAGGGTGCTTGGGGCTGGTGCACTGGGATGACCCAGAGGGATGGGATGGGGAGGGAGGTGGGAGGGGGGTTCAGGATTGGGGAACACATGCACACCCATGGTGGATTCATGTCAATGTATGTCAAAACCACTACAATATTGTAAAGTAATTAGCCTCCAATTAAAATAAATAAATTCATTAAAAAGAAAGACTTGTGTTTCCTTGTTAATTTTGTTTTGATGATCTGTCCATTGGTTTGAGTGGGGTGTTAAAGTCTCCTATTATTATTGTGTTACAGTTGACTTCTCCTTTTATGTCTGTTAGTGTTTATCTTATGTATTGAGGTGCTCCTTTGTTGGGTGCATAGATATTTACAATTGTTTTGCTTCCTCTTGGATTGATCCCTTGATCATTATGTAGTGTCCTTCCTTATCTCTTGTAACCTTCTTTATTTTAAGGTCTATTTTGTCTGATATGGGGATTGCTATGCCCAACGTAGAGGCAAATGTTTATAACAACAATAAAAAATGTGACTGAGGAAAAAAAAAAAGCTCAATAGCTTAAATAGATTTCATAGTGCCAATAAAATTAACAACTACAACAGGGGGTAAAAAAAAAAAAAGAAATCCAAAAGAATCTACAGAACAAGTTAAAACAAGGAATAATAAATGTTTTTCTTGAGTCACTGCTGTCAAGAGTCCTTTCCCTCACTGGGAGTCATAGTCCATTTCACCTCTCTAGGATGCCCTCCAGCACTGTGCTCATCTCTGGACCTGTTGTGGGGACAGCTCATATACTAATATAATCCTACATCTGTGTGTTCTTGCCTCCAATGTCCACAGCTATCAGAACTAATGCATTTTATTTTGTGGGAGCTCTCAATGTGCTTTTATATATTCCATAGGCACAGAGTCTACCTAGTTCATTGTGTGCATTCAATCTGCAGTTTGTACAGCTGGTGGGAAGGTTTTGGGTTTTCTTCCTTAGCCGCACTTCCCCTGGGTTTCAACTATGGTTTTATTTCTACCTCTGCATGTGGGTCATCCACTGGGCTTTTCTTCCGAGGCTCCCCTGGAAGACTTGGGTTTGCCCCTGAGGGCCAGGTGTGGAGGTGGTGCAGCTGCCTGGGTCCCAGGGGTTCTGGCAACACCAGTTACTCAGGGATGTTGGCAGCTAGGGCAGCAGGAAATATAGTGCTCTAGAAGGGTATGGCAACCAGTATTGGCCAATAGGCTCCAGTATTCTTGCCTAGAGATCCCTTCTGACAGAGAAGCCTGGCAGGCAACAGTCTACAGGGTCACAAGTGTTGGACATGATTGAAGCGACCCTGTGGACATAGACACAAGACATTTTTTGCTTGTGGCACTTCTGCCCCAGTATGAGTTAAGCATGAAGGTGGCACAACTGCTTGGCTTGCAGGGACCCTGGTGGCACCAAGTGTGCAGGGACTTAACTGCCTCCACCACAGGATTTATGGCCCTCTCAGAGTCTTTTTTCAAGCCTCTTGTAGTTGGCAATCAGAAGGCCTCTTTGGACAGTCTTTCTCTTTAGCTCTGCCTGTTCAGGCACTTAGAAGGCTTCCTTGGCTGGGGTTTTTCTCTGTTGTTTGGCGTGTCAGGCACATAGAGGGGAGCCCCCTGGCTGGGGTCCTACTCTGTAGTTCCGTGTGTCAGGCGCTCTCTGGGCTAGCCTCTCTATTGTTCAGCTGCTGATGCTGGCATGTGGAGAGAGAGAGACTATAGTGATGGCTCCACACCCTACGTGTGATTCAGCAGTATCACCTTGCTTCCATGGCTGACCAATTTTCCTCTACGGGCACTTCCCACCACAATCTCCTCCCTCACATCCCCTTGATCTGTCTCTCCACAGTCAACAGCAGCCCTTGCCCTGGGATGGCTCCACAATCCCTAAATTCCAGCTCCCAGCTGCTGTGCCTTCCAGCGGACCTGCATCCCTGTCCCGGGTATGTAGGGCTGGGGCAAGGACTGTCTGATTCTCATTCCATTAGGCTGCCACAGATCAGCTGTTTCACTCTCAGCCTTAAATGTTTCTGCTCTGACTCAGACAATTGCCCTGATGTGAGGAACAGACCTCTGAATGGTCCTTTATGGAGATGAACTAGAAAATGGATTTTTGGATATTCACTATATACATAATCTCACTCATAATCTTAATAACTGGACAACTTAATAACTGGCAATAACTTAATAACTGGCAAAAGAAATATTTCACTTTTGATATTTTGCTGGTGAGCAAAACAAACATATACAGCTCCCAATGTGATGGATTTGAGATATGGATATAACAGCAATTTAAAAAAAAACTATCCTCTTTTTCCCATGCTTTTTCAACTTTATCAATTAATACCAAATCTCAGGTGCGAGTAAGGCAGGAATCTACATTATTAAGTGCTGCTGCTGCTAAGTCGCTTCAGTCATGTCAGGCTCTGTGTGACCCCATAGATGGCAGCCCACCAGGCTCCGCTAGGTTCTTTAAAATATAAACTACCTATGGCTCTCTAGACACATTATAACTTCCTAATGCAATGACATCCACTCAGACATTTCTGGAAGAATTTTGTAGGGGCCAAGAAAAAAGGTTCACTCTTTTCTTCTTGTGTTTATTTTGTCTTTATCTACTTATCAAACTGGTGAACTTTTCGTGCTTTCCTGTCCTAGTGTCTTGATTCCTGAACCTTTGATTCCTGATCGTTAAGAACATCACTGACACTTGGTACTCTGAATCAAATGCCAGATTCTGCCATAAAATCCCTACCCTACATCTTTGGGCTTCTGGTCTTTTGGATGCAATGAGGGATGAATGGAGAGAGTAGCATTGAAACATACACACTAACACATGTAAAATTAGATAGTCAGTGTAAATTTGCTATATGATGTACGGGGCTCAAATTCAGTTTTCTGTGACAACTCAAAGGGGTAAGACAGGCTGAGAGGTGGAATGGAGGCTCAAGACAGAGGGGACGAATGTATTCTTATTTCTGATTCATGTTGATGTATGGCAGAAACCAACACAATACTGCAAAGCAATTATCCTCCAATTAAAATAAATATATTTAAGGTAAAAAATCTTTTTTTAAAATTAGAAAATAATTCTGAGCTTGATCTGAATGATTATCTTCCTTCCCAGTTTTAATATTCTATGATTCTAGTTTTCAGTGGCCATGATATTCTGTGATTCTACTTGTCAGTGGTATTATTAACACCTGTGAATTGGATGTGCCTACTTTATTTTGACAATGATATAAGTTTTATAATAATGATTAGAATCAATATGTCCTGACCTGTTTTTGAACAGCAGAATTCTTCAGATTTTTCATCAGTACCATTTTTCTAAGCCCTCAAAGTCTCTGAAGATATTGAAATAAATTTCCATATTTATGTTCAGAACAACATCAAATGAAAAGATGAAGGACATTTCAGGTTGACCTAGTTCTATTTGGGGGGTAAGACAAAACATTACAAATCAGCAACAAGAGAGATCAACTACCTACTCAACTTGTTGGCAAAACAACAAGCCCACATAAATATATCCCTATTCACTAACAGAAGGTTGAAACTTAAATATATATATATATATAAGCCCTCTTCCCAAAAAGATTAGGAGAAAAACAGAGAGTAAGTACATCTCTAAAAATATATTTTAAAAAATAAAATATGGAAATACTATGAGTTATATCCTTGGTGTTATCAAATATATCAAAGGAAAAAAGACCTCTGAGATGCAAGAGCTTATGCTCAAAAGGGGAAATCACAACTGGAAAAAGGGCAAAAATGCAAGGATGAATAAAACAACAGAAGAAAGACACACAAAAATGCTAGGAATACAAAATATACTAGTTACAAAGATTGTATTTGAAATCTTTGCAAACATGATTCAATGATTTGATTTGATCCCCAAGAAAAAGAAATGCAAAAAAGCAAAATGGCTGTCTGAGGAGGCCTTACAAATAGCTGTGAAAAGAAGAGAAGTGAAAAGCAAAGGAAAAAAAGAAAGATATACCCATTTGAACGCAGAGTTCCAAACAATAGCAAGGAGAGATAAGAAAGCCTTTCTTGGTGATCAATGCAAAGAAACAGAGGAAAACAATAGAATGGGAAAGACTAGAGATCTCTTCAAGAAAATTAGAAATACCAAGGGAACATTTCATGCAAAGATGGGCTCAATAAAGGACAGAAATGGTATGGACCTAACAGAAGCAGAAGATATTAAGAAGAGATGGCAAGAATACACAGAAGAACAGTACAAAAAAGGTCTGCATGACCCAGATAATCATGATGGTGTGATCACTCACACTCACCTAGAGCCAGACATCCTGGAATCTGAAGTCAAGTGGGCCTTAGGAAGGAACAAAGCTAGTGGAGGTGATGGAATTCCAGTTGAGCTATTCAAATCCTAAAATAAAATGCTGTGAAAGTGCTGCACTCAATATGCCAGCAAATTTTAAAAACTCGACAATGGCCACAGGACTTGAAAAGGTCAGTTTTCATTCCAATCCCAAAGAATGCTCAAATTACCACACAATTTCACTCATCTCACAAGCTAGTAAAGTAATGCTCAAAATTCTCCAAGCCAGGCTTCAGCAATATGTGAACTGTGAACTTCCAGATGTTCAAGCTGGTTTTAGAAAAGGCAGAGGAACCAGAGATCAAATTGCCAACATCCGCTGGATCATGGAAAAAGCAAGAGAGTTTCAGAAAAACATCTAATTCTGCTTTATTGACTATGCCAAAGTCTCTGACTGTGTGGATCACAATAAACTGTGGAAAATTCTGAAAGAGATGGGAATACCAGACCACCTGACCTGCCTTTTGAGAAACGTGTATGCAGGTCAGGAAGCAACAGTTAGATCTGGACATGGAACAACAGACTGGTTCCAAATAGGAAAAGGAGTACATCAAGGCTGTATATTGTCACCCTGCTTATTCAACTTCTATGCAGAGTACATCATGAGAAACGCTGGGCTGGAAGAAGCACAAGCTGGAATCAAGATTGCCTGGAGAAATATCAATAACCTCAGATATGCAGATAACACCACCCTTATGGCAGAAAGTGAACAACTAAAGAGCTTCTTGATGAAAGTGAAAGAGGAGAGTGAAACATAGTTCTGGAAGTTTTGGCTACAGCAATCAGAGCAGAAAAAGAAATAAAAGGAATCCAAATTGGAAAAGAAGAAGTAAAACTCTCACTGTTTGCAGATGACATGATCCTCTACATAGAAAACCCTAAAGACTCCACCAGAAAATTACTAGAGCTAATCAATGAATATAGTAAAGTTGCAGGATATAAAATCAACACACAGAAATCCCTTGCATTCCTATACACTAATAATGAGAAAGTAGAAAAAGAAATTAAGGAAACAATTCCATTCACCATTGCAACAAAAAGAATAAAATACTTAGGAATATATCTACCTAAAGAAACTAAAGACCTATATATAGAAAACTATAAAAGACTGATGAAAGAAATCAAAGAGGACACTAAAATATGGAGAAATATACCATGTTCATGATCAGAAGAATCAATATAGTGAAAATGAGTATACTACCCAAAGCAATCTACAGATTCAATGCAATCCCTATCAAGCTACCAGCGACATTTTTCACAGAACTAGAACAAATAATTTCAAGATTTGTATGGAAGTACAAAAAACCTCGAATAGCCAAAGCAATCTTGAGAAAGAAGAATGGAACTGGAGGAATCAACCTGCCTTACTTCAGGCTCTACTACAAAGCCACAGTCATCAAGACAGTATGGTACTGGCACAAAGACAGAAATATAGATCAATGGAACAAAATAGAAAGCCCAGAGATAAATCCACACACATATGGACACCTTATCTTTGACAAAGGAGGCAAGAATATACAATGGAGTAAAGACAATCTCTTTAACAAGTGGTGCTGGGAAAACTGGTCAACCACTTGTAAAAGAATGAAACTAGATCACTTTCTAACACTGCACACAAAAATAAACTCAAAATGGATTAAAGATCTAAATATAAGGCCAGAAACTATAAAACTCCCAGAGGAGAACATAGGCAAAACACTCTCCGACATAAATCACAGCAGGATCCTCTATGATCCACCTCCCAGAATACTGGAAATAAAAGCAAAAATAAACAAATGGGATCTAATTAAAATTAAAAGCTTCTGCACAACAAAGGAAAATATAAGCAAGGTGAAAAGACAGCCTTCTGAATGGGAGAAAATAATAGCAAATGAAGCAACTGACAAACAACTAATCTCAAAAATATACAAGCAACTCCTGAAACTCAATTCCAGAAAAATAAACGACCCAATCAAAAAGTGGGCCAAAGAACTAAATAGACATTTCTCCAAAGAAGACATACGGGTGACTAACAAACACATGAAAAGATGCTCAACATCACTCATTATTAAAGAAATGCAAATCAAAACCACAATGAGGTACCACTTCACACCAGTCAGAATGTCTGCAATCCAAAGTCTGCAAGCAATAAATGCTAGAGAGGGTGTGGAGAAAAGGGAACCCTCCTACACTGTTGGTGGGAATGCAAACTAGTACAGCCACTATGGAGAACAGTGTGGAGAGTCCTTAAAAATTGCAAATAGAACTGCCTTATGACCTAGCAATCCCACTGCTGGGCATACACACTGAGGAAACCAGAATTGAAAGAGACAAATGTACCCCAATGTTCATCGCAGCACTGTTTATAATAGCCAGGACATGGAAACAACCTAGATGTCCATCAGCAGATGAATGGATAAGAAAGCAGTGGTACATATACACAATGGACTATTACTCAGCCATTACAAAGAATACATTTGAATCAGTTCTAATGAGATGGATGAAACTTGAGCTGATTATACAGAGTGAAGCAAGCCAGAACGAAAAACACCAATACAGTATACTAACACATACATATGGAATTTAGAAAGATGGCAATGATGACCCGTATGCAAGACAGCAAAAGAGACACAGATGTGTAGAGCGGACTTTTGGACTCAGAGGGAGAGGGAGAGGGTGGGATGATTTGGGAGAATGGCATTGAAACATGTATACTATCAGGTAAGAAACGAATCACCAGTCTATGTCCGATGCAGGATACAGGATGCTTAGGGCTGGTGCACGGGGATGACCCAGAGAGATGTTATGGGGAGGGAGGTGGGAGGGGGGTTCATGTTTGGGAACGCATGTACACCCGTGGTGGATTCATGTCAATGTATGGCAAAACCAATACAGTATTGTAAAGTAAAATAAAGTAAAAATAAAAATTAAAAAAAAAAAAAAAGGAGAGTGAAAAAGTTGGCTTAAAGCTCAACATTCAGAAAACTAAGATCATGGCATCCGGTCCCATCACTTCAGGCCAAATAGATGGGGAAACAGTGGAAACAGTGGCTGACTTTATTTTGGGGGTCTCCAAAATCACTGCAGATGGATTGATCACTGCAAAATCACTCCAAAATCACTGTGATTGTAGCCATGAAATTAATAGACACTTAACTCCTTGGAAAGAAAGTTATAACCAACCTAGACAGCATATAAAAAAGGAGAGACGCTACTTTGTCAACAAAGTTCCATCTAGTCAAGGCTATGGTTTTTTCAGTGGTCATATATGGATGTGAGAGTTGGACTATAAAGAAAGCTGAGTGCCGAAGAATTGATGCTTTTGAACTGTGGTGTTGGAGAAGACTCTTGAGAGTCCTTTGAGCTGCAAGGAGATCCAACCAGTCCATCCTAAAGGAGAGCAGTACTGGGTGTCCATTGGAGGAACTGATGCTAAAGCTGAAACTCTAATACTTTGGCCACCTCATGAGAAGAGTTGACTCATTGGAAAAGACCCTGATGCTGGGAGCGATTGGGGGCAGGAGGAGAAGGGGACGACAGAGGATGAGATGGCTGGATGGCATCACCAACTCGATACACATGAGTCTTGAGTGAACTCCGGGAGTTGGTGACAGACAGGCCTGGCGTGTTGCGATTCATGGGGTCACAAATAGTAGGACACGACAGAGGGACTGAACTGAATTGAACTGGACTGAACCTGAGAGAATCACTGAGAATGTAGTGGAAGATTAAAAGTGATTTTAATGAAATACTCAGTAAGATCATTAAAGACCAGAGTATGGTAATCTAACTTAACACAGTTGCTGACAGAAGTGCAAACAATTCAAAAGGAATGAGAGCAGTGAAACTGATACCATAGGGAATAACAGAAACACAAACTTATAAGCCAAAAACTGAGATTACAAATTAATAAGTATCAAATTCCTGTACTAGCAAAATATTGATATATTTAATTAACTAAGAAAACTACTACTAGTATTAAAATAATATTTTGCCTTCAAAGTAATCATCAGTTCAGTTCAGTTGCTCAGTCGTGTCCGACTCTTTGCGACCCCATGAATCGCAGCACGCCAGGCACAGAATAAGACAAACTATAATCTGTTTAGTAACAGAAATGAAGCTACAAAGGAATTTCTAAAATTTTCAGAACCTGAGCTAAGCATTTTGATTATGAGGGTAGGCACATTTTTTTCTTTTTATAAGCAATTAAGAAAAGGGGAAACAAACTAATGTTACATCACAACAAAGCTGAATTCATAATAGGGGACTAATAATCATGAGTCTTGAGATGATATATGAACACTTAAGATGGTATAACTTTTAGAAGTACAAAGAAAAACCTAGAGAAATAAAATTAAAGTGATAATGTTGGAAAAACTAAAAAAAAGTTTAAATAGTAGACTAAAGTGAACAAGAGAGACAATATTGTAACTATTAAACACATATATAATTTATGTAAAGTATATGTCTTTTATACAGTATGTATAGGACTATAAAAATATCTCTCTAAATATGCTCATAAATGCCATCAGTTCAGTTACTCAGTCGTGTCTGACTCTTTGCGACCCCATGGACTACAGCTTGCCAGGCTTCCCTGTCCATTACCAACGCCCAGAGCTTGCTCAAACTCATGTCCATTGAGTCGGTGATACCATCCAACCATCTTATCCTCTGTCGTCCGCTTCTCCTCCTGGCTTCAATCTTTCCCAGCATCAGGGTCTTTTCCAGTGAGGCAGTTCTTCACATCAGGTGGCCAAAGTATTGGAGTTAAATCTTCAACATCAGTCCTTCCAATGAATATTCAGGGCTGATTTCCATTAGGATGGACTGGTTGGATCTCCTGACTCTCAAGAGTCTTCTCCAACACCACAGCTCAAAAGCATCAATTCTTCATGCATAAATGCCATAATAAGTTGAATAAATTAAAGTATCTTCAATATTTCTAAATATAATAATTGAAGGCTATAAAGTATGGTTTTTCTTGCATGATTTATAGGCATTAATTATAATAGAAAGCACAATGAGAGTTTAAAGAAAAAATAATTATGATTCTAAAGTCTATTTTGCAGAATTAAAAGAGCAAAGGAACTAATATAAGGTACAATGTTGAAAATAAAGATAAATAAAAGAATACTTGAATTGTCAGGTCAAATAATATTTTAAAACTATAATAATTAAAGATGTGGAACTGATAAAAATAAATAACAGATCAGTGTAGAAAAACATATAGTTCTGGAAAGAAATCTTCATAAAAACCGAGCACATGTTAAAGGCATATACATATGCCAATATGTAATTTTTAGCTGTTTTAGAAATTATATGGGAAAGAATGGCTACCTAGGAGTTAAAAAAAAATCAAGTCAACAGTTCATCTTAGAATTAAGACAAGCAAAAAGTAAAACTTTTGGGGACAGAACATAAAATATTGTAGAACAAAAACATAATTTAATATGGAACTGATCATGAGAAAGTCAAGATCTTTCAATACATAATAGCAAAGAAAAAACACACAAAATAGTGATAATTTTGACCTGGACTTACAATGCCTGTATTTATGTATTTATTTTATTTTTTTAGGAATTTATAAAGATTTATAAATATTAATGTTTTATTAACATTAAATACCCAGAATTAATAATAACACTTCTTTACAATTATTTCCAATTTTTTTTTATCCAAAGAGACTATATATTATAGATATTATGCATATAAGTAAATCCATCTTTTACTAGCACCTGTATTCCTATCCTTCTAACTTAAGGATCAGCAAATATCATACATTTAATATTTATTCTTTCAATCCATTTATACACATAGGTATGCATTCAAAAATGATCTGAATATTGTTTTTGGTGTAATGTTTAACTGCCACAAGTTAAAAGATCTATCTAGATCATGTGACATCTTGCAGCATTATGTTTCTGAAATGTAGCCATGTTCTATCTGCTCTACAATATTTCATCCTTAGATCATGCCCTATCACATGAATGTCATTATTCATTTGTCTACTTGTAAATACTTAGGTTACTCCTTTGCTTTATTAAAGAAAAATGCTTCTTTGTATCTATTT
This sequence comes from Oryx dammah, assembly GCF_014754425.2. Taxonomy (NCBI): domain Eukaryota; kingdom Metazoa; phylum Chordata; class Mammalia; order Artiodactyla; family Bovidae; genus Oryx; species Oryx dammah. The sequence goes on from NW_024070196.1 coordinate 19,643,235, forward strand.
TTTCTGCTTCTAGTTTTATTGAGATAAAATTGATACAGTACTGTATACATTTAAGGTGTATTCTACTTCCATAGATAATGGAATGATTACCATAATAAGTTTAATGAACATTCATCTCATATGGATATAAAATTTAAAAAATGCTTCCTTGTGATGAGAATTCTTAGGATTTAATCTGTCAAGAACTTTCAAATAGTGTATATAGTGGTAGTGCAGTCACTAAGTCATGTCCAACTCTTGCAACCCCATGAACTAAAGCCTGCCAGGCTCTATCCATGGGATTCTCCAAGCAAAAATACCAGACTGGGTTGCCATTTCCTTCTCCAAGGGATTTTCCTGACCCAGGAATTGAACCCAGGTCTCCTGCATTGCAGGCAGATTCCTTATCAACTGAGCTACAATGGAAGATATATAGTGTATATAGCACTGTTAATTATATTAAACGTGTTAACATTATATCCCTAGTACTTGCTTATCTTAAATTAGAAGCCTGTACCATTTTACTGCTTTCATGCAATTCTCCCTCTTCCATACCACCCCCAACCCCCAGCTCTGGTAACCACACATCTGATCACCTATTCTATCAGTTTGTTTTTTAAAGTATAATAACTCTAACAATAATATGTTAGTTCCTAGTGCACAAAATAGTGGTGATTTGATATGACAGAGGATGAGATGGTTGGATGGCATCACCAACTCAATGGACATGAGTTTGAGTAAACTCCGGGAATTGGTGATGGGCAGAGAGGCCTGGCGTGCTGCAGTCGACGGGGTTGCAAAGAGTCGGACACAACTGAGTGACTGAACTGGACTGAAATCTACAATAATATGTTAGTTCCTAGTTCACAAAATAGTGGTGATTTGATATTTCTATTTATTACAAACTGATGACCATTGTAAGAGTATTTTCCACAGCCACATCCTACTAAATGGTGAAAAGCTGAGAGCATTTCTTCTAAGATCAGAATCAAGACAAAGATGCCCACTCTTACCAAATTTAACATAATATCAAAAGACCTAGCCACAGAAATCAGATAAAAAGAAACAGAATCCAAATTGACATTGTTTGCAGATGACATAATACTATATATATATAAAATCCTAGTGACACCAACAAACAACTACTAGAACTAATAAATGAATTCAGTAAAATTTCAGGATACCAAATATAGAAATTTGCTTCATTTGTGTATACTAACAAAGAACTATCATAAAGAGAACTTAAGAAATCAATCCCATTTACAACTGCATCAAAAAGAATAAAGTATCTAGGAGTAAATCTAACTGAGGAGGTATAAAAATAAAAACTGGACTTGAAAAACTTTAGGACACTAATAAAAGAAATTGAAAGCTACATGAATCAAATTGAAAAATATACTGGACTCATGGACTAGTAAAATTAATACTGTTCAACTGACCATACCACCAAAGACAATTTGCAGATTTAATGCAATTCCTCTCAAAATACCAGTGGCATTTTTTCACAGAACTAGACTTAGAAACTAAAAATTGTATGGAAACAAGGACGATCACAAATAACCAAAATAATCTTGAAAAGGAAGAACAGAGCTGGATGTATCATGCTCCTAGACTTCACATTATACTTCAAAGCTATAGTCATCAATACAGTATGGTACTGACATGAACATAGATACATAGAAGTAGTGCTGGGAAAACTGGACAGCTGTTTATGAAAGAATGAAATCAGAACACTGTCTAACACCATACTGTTGCTGCTGCTAAGTCGCTTCAGTCATGTCCGACTCTGTGCGACCCCACAGACTCCCCCGTCCCTGGGATTCTCCAGGCAAGAACACTGGAGTGGGTTGCCATTTCCTTCTCCAATGCAGGAAAGTGAAAAGTGAAAGTCAAGTCGCTCAGTCGTGTCCGACTCTTAGCAACCCCATGGACTGCAGCCCACCAGGCTCCTTCGTCCATGCGATTTTCCAGGCAAGAGTACTGAAGTGGGGTGCCATTGCCTTCTCCATCTAACACCATACAGAAGAGTAAATGTTCAGTGTATTAAAAACCTAACTATAGGATCAGAAATCATAAAACTCTTAGAGGAAAACAGGAAGAACATTTTTTGACATACATCACAGCAAAATCCTCTTTGGCCCACCTATTAGAGTAATGGAAATAAAAACTAAAATAAACAAATGGACCTAATTAAACTTAAAAGCTTTTGCACAGTAGAGGAAATTATAAACAAGATGAAAAAATAGCCCTCAGAATTGAGTAAAATGGGGATCTTCCCAACACAGGGATTGCACCCAGATTTCCCACATTGTAGGCAGATTCTGTACCAGCTGAGCTATCAGGGAAGCCCAATTGCAAATGAAGCAGCTGACAAAAGATTAATCTATAAAACATGTAGATTTTTTTTTAACCAAAGCAGCTCATGTAGTTCCATATCAGAAAAACAAACAACCCAATCAAAATATGAGCAGAAGACCTAAACAGACATATCTCAAAAGATGACATACAAATGGCCAATGGATACATGAAAAGATGCTCATTATTAGAAAAACGCAGATCAAAACTTTTATGAGGTATCACCTCACACTGATCAGAGTGGCCATCATCAAAAAATCCACAAATAATAAATGTTACAGAGGATGAGGAGAAAATGGAATCCTCTTACACTGTTGGAAGGAATGTAAATTGATATAGCCACTACAGAGAACAGTAACAGTCCAGTTCAGTTCAGTCACTCAGTCATGTCTGAATCTTTGCGACCCCATGAATTGCAACATGCCATGCCTCCCTGTTCATCACCATCTTCTGGAGTTCACTCAGACTCACGTTCATCGAGTCAGTGATGCCATCCAGCCATCTCATCCTCGGTCGTCCCCTTCTCCTCCTGACCCCAATCCCTCCTAGCATCAGAGTCTTTTCCAATGAGTCAACTCTTTGCGTGAGGTGGCCAAAGTACTGGAGTTTCAGCTTTAGCATCATTCCTTCCAAAGAACACCCAGGGATGATCTCCTTCAGAATGGACTGGTTGGATCTCCTTGCAGTCCAAGGGACTCTCAAGAGTCTTCTCCAACACCACAGTTCAAAGGCATCAATTATTCGGTGCTCAGCCTTCTTTACAGTCCAACTCTCCATCCATACATGACCACAGGAAAAACCATAGCCTTGACTAGATGGACCTTAGTCGGCAAAGTAATGTCTCTAGTTTTGAATATACTATCTAGGTTGGTCATAACTTTTCTTCCAAGGAGTAAGCGTCTTTTAATTTCATGGCTGCAGTCACCATCTGCAGTGATTTTGGAGCCCCCCAAAAAACGAAAGTCTGACACTGTTTCCACTGTGTTCCCATCTATTTCCCATGAA
>NW_024070196.1:19649573-19659185 GCF_014754425.2 Oryx dammah
ATTGACCTCGGACACAGGGTAGCTCCTCTCGGCCGCTGCCCCTGACCTCAGACATGGGGTAGCTCCTCTCGGCCGTTCCTGCGCCATCGCAGCCTGGCACTCTAGGCCGCTGCCCCTGACCTCCGACATGGGGTAGAGAGAACAGTATGGAGATCCTTAAAGAAAAAAAAAAAACTAGGAATTAAACTAATATCACCCAGCAACCTCACTATTGGGCATATACACTAAGAAAAAAATCAATTCAAAAAGACATATATACCCCAAAATTCACTGCAGCACTATTTACAATATTCAGGACATGGAAGCAACCTAGATGTCCATCAACAGACAAATAGTTAAAGAAGTTGTAATTACATACACTGAAATATTACTTAGCCATAAAAAGGAACAAATGTGAGTCAGTGGAAATGAGACTGATGAACCTTGAATCTTTAACACAGAGTGAAGTTAGAAAGAGAAAAACAAATAGCATATATTAACACATATACATGGAATCTAGAAAAATGGTACTGATCAACCTATTTGTAGGGCAACAATAGAGACACAAATGTAGAGAATGGACTTGAATACACTGTGGTGGGATGAATTGAGAGAGCAGCACTAATGTCTTTACACTACTGCTGTGTGTAAAATAGATAGCCAGTGGGAAGCTGCTACATAACACAGGGAGCCCAGTTCAGTACTCTGTGACAACCTAGAGGGATGGGACAGGGGTGTGATGGAGGCTCAAGAGGGCAAGGATATATATATATATATACACACACACACACACACTTGTGGCTGATTCACATTGTTGTACAGTAGAAAACAATATAACATTGTAAAGCAATTATCCTACAATTTAAAAGAATTTTGCCATTTGTGATGACACTGATGGACCTAAAAGCCATTATACAAAGTGAAAAAAGTCAGAGAAAAACACCATACATCTCACCTATAAGTAGAATCTAAAAAACAAAATGAATGAACAAACATAACAGAGTTACAGATACAGAGAACAAACAGGTATTTGCCAGAGGGGAGGCATGTGGGGGAATGAGAGAAACAGGTGAGTGAAATTTCTACAAGAGATACAAACTTCCAATTATAAAATAAAGAAATCACAGGAATGAAAAGCACTGCCTGGGGTATGTCATCAATAATAATGTGATATCTTTGTATCGGGACAGATGGTAATTAGACTTAAAATGTCTCTATATATTTAACATTACAGTGAAACAATAAATTGATGCTAACATTTACTGAGAGCTTATAGTGAGTGTGAGAAGATTAGGGTTGATTCTAATGAAACTGGGCATGAGCCCTGAAGAAAAAAGAATGATAATTAAATCTAACATTATAGTTGCTAAAAGGATGGAAACCAACTTAAAAGAATGAAAGCTTTTTGAAGAGATTTGCATTAATGTTTTTTCATTACATCTTTTAATTTACATTAAGAGAATTACATCTAATTCTCATGATAACTCAATGATATACATGCTATTACTGTCCCTCTATGGATGAAGTAATTAAAGAAGAGAGAGTTTAAGAAATTACTCAGGAAAGCATAGCCATGGTTAGAACCCAGGTGTTCTGACTCCAGAGCACATTGTTTTAACTAATACATCATTATTTTACAATGAAAATGTGCATTTCTTAATACAAATTTTGTTACTAATATGATAGGGAAATATTTAATTTCATGCACACAACTCAAATGGGGATTTCCTGGTAGCTCAGCTGGTAAAGAATCCACCTACAATGAAGGAGACCCAGGTTCAATTCCTGGGTTGGGAAGATCCTCTGGAGGAGGCCATGGCAACCCACTCCAGTATTCTTGCCTGGAGCATCCCCATAGACAAAGGAACCTGGAGGGCTATAGACACAAATGAGGAACTAAGCGCACACACAGCACACACAACTCAAATACATACAGGAGAGATATCATTCATAATGTAAAATATAGAGAAATTTTTAAATCAAATATGAATTTTTAAATATAATACAGTTGAGTAAAATTGGTATTGTCATATAGTGTCAAATTTCTGGGAATTATCTAAAAAGTGATTTAACTGTATGAATTAGGATTTCTAAAATAAACTGTTAAATTTGGACTTTGATCCAAGCATTTCAAATCTAGAGGGTATCCTAAGAAAATACTTACAGATACAGAATGTAAAATGTTCCATTATTCATCACATTTAGTAAATACAGTTTTGATACCATGTTTCAAACAACATCAGAGTTCCCTATAGAGCTTCTATTCAGAATCACAGATACAGAATTTTAAAATGCCCACTGGTTACTTGTTGCAGAATTAGTACAGTACCTATTAGAATTATTATATCCACTAAAATAATACTTTGAATATATTTAATATTTTATAAAATATTTATAAATGATTTTTTAAATACTTGTACTTAAAATCTATTAATTTTACACTTAAAATATTAAAAACAGAGTAAATATACTAGCTCATGTTGAACAAATATGTTACAAAAAGTCACTCTGATCCACACTTCACTAGGAAACTAAAAGTTTACATATAGAGTGAGCACCGAAGAATTGATGCTTTTGAACTGTGGTGTTGGATAATACTCTTGAGAGTCCCTTGGACTGCAAGGAGATCCAACCAGTCCATTCTGAAGGAGATCAGCCCTGGGGTTTCTTTGGAAGGAATGATGCTAAAGCTGAAACTCCAGTACTTTGGCCACCTCATGCGAAGAGTTGTCTCATTGGAAAAGACTTTGATGCTGGGAGGGATTGGGGGCAGGAAGAGAAGGGGACGACTGAAGATGAGATGGCTGGATGGTATCATGGACTTGATGGACGTGAGTCAGAGTGAACTGCGGGAGTTGGTGATGGACAGGGAGGCCTGGCGTGCTGCGATTCATGCGGTCGCAAAGAGTTGGACACGACTGAGAGACTGAACTGACTGACTGACTGATAGGTATTTATTTCAAAGTTCAGTTAATTTCACTATTAATTTCATGGTCAAGTAACATAAATTCTGTTAAATGTAGTGTTTTTATTTGCTAATCCTCACATCTCCATCCACTAACAATCTTGTAGAAAGTTGGCATTCAAAAATGAATTAATCAATAAATTAATGAGAATGGCAAATGAAAGAATGAACAAATATGAAATCAACTATAGTCAGTCCTCCATACTCACTGGGTTCTCTCTACACAGATTCAACCAACCCAGATCAAAATAATTACCAATAACTTTTATAAAGATCCAAGAAGCAAAACTTGAATTTTCCATGCAGGCAGCCATTTATATATTTTATTTACAACTATTTACATGGTTTTTACATTGTATTAAGTATTATAAGTAATCAATATGATTTAAAGCAAAAGAGATGATGTATATAAATTATAGGTAAATACTAGGCTGTTTTATATGAGGGACTTGAATATCTGTGGATATTGGTATGAGGGGAGGGTCCGGGGACCAATCTCTCATGGATACTGAGAGATGACTGTATGGAACTTATATATGAATATGTCCTTAGAATGTTTACTTTTCCCCATTTATTTTGTAATATAAAATTTTCTCATGATTTAGAGACATCTATTTTTAAGTAGCATTTTCCTTCATGTATGCTAAGTCACTTCAGTTGTGTCTGACTCTTTGTGACCCCATGGACTGTACCCTGCCAAGCTTCTCTGTCCATGGGATTCTCCAGGCAAGAATACTGGAGTGGGTTGCCATGCCCTTCTCCAGGGGATCTTCCAGACCTAGGGATTGAACCCAGGTCTCTTACATCTCCTGCATCAGCAGGTGGGTTCTTAACCACCAGAGCCACCTGGGAAGTCCCAGGATTTTCCTTATTCCTTATACTTAAAATATTTATATTCTAAATATATACTATTTCTCTGTTGGATTCTTAATTGCCTTATGCTCTTTTTCTAAGATTTGTAGACTTGAATTTATGGTCAGACAGCATGTGTGCATGCTCAGTCATGTCCATCCATTTGCAACCAAATGGACTGTAGCCTGCCAGGCTCCTCTATTCATAAATTTTCCAGACAAGAATACTGGAGTGAGTTTCCATTTCCTATTCCAGGAGATCTTCCCAATTGAGGGATCGAACCAGCATCTCTTGTATCTCCTGTGTGGGTGGATGGATTCTTTACCACTGCACCATGTGGGAAGTCCCTTATGGTCAGAAGTCTCTGTCAAGTATTAGAATTGCAAATAGGGCACACTTGCTTTGTATGAAAAGAACAAGAGCTGCCAGTGTCTGAAAAGTTAATTATACAAAACAGACAATTAATTACATCTTATTAATGTGTAAAAGACCTGTGACAAATTGCACTAATTGCATGCTCTTACACATCTGAAGAGGTCAGACTACTTTAAAAGTATGTTGTTAATGGAAGACAAATGTATCTTTATGTGCTTGATAAGAATATTATAAACTGCATTATTTATGACTACTGGAATCCTTAATAATTTTAAGCTTTAAATTAACCTGCCCGTTAAACAGAGGAGCTCATACCAAGTTCCTAAAATAGGCCATAAAAGCTAGCTGCAGTGTAAGATAAGTTTGAAGGCTTAGCATTTCCTAAAAATGGCTTTATACCCTTATTTTTAAGTGACTGAGCCCTGGAGATGTGAAATTTTTCTTACTGTGCCCTTAGAAAGGTGAGAATTCTTCTACTAACAGAATTCATCTGAAAGAAACAAATGATTCACTTTAAAAAGCCCCTAGTTTGCTTAAACTGAGGATACACTCAACTGAATACTCTTTAGCTCTCAAGCTTTATTTTCAAACAAAAAAGATGTAAAGACAAAAATACAAAGCAATGGGTGTCTGTGACTTGCAAGGCTAAGGGAAATTTAGGAGATACACAAGACTAGAGACAAAGAAATAGTAGTGGTAAAGGACTATGTTAGAAAAGTGGATGAAACCCCCAAAAGAAACTTAGACAAAAATAAAAAAGAAGTAGATGGAAACAATTTAAAATGAAGAATGAGTCAGATTGGCTTTCACAGGCTAATACTTAATTACACAAAGGTGCTTTAGTTTCTTTCATTGAGTACCTGTCAAGGGGAGGGAACACTAGCATGTCAAGAGGAAATTGTTTCTATTTCAGTTAACAAAACCGGATGCTCAACCAGGGCTCTCAGAAGCGCTTTGCAAATAATGTAGATTATTTTTCTTCTACTTACCAGAGCCAAAGGCCTTCTAAAATGAACCTGACTGTCACCACACTTTAGATGTTTATGGTTGGTGAGTTCAGTTCATCAAAACAGTGTGCTAATGAAACCACCATGCCAAATTTCACTCAGTCAGCAGTCTGAAAACTGCACACAGCTTTATAGTGAAAGAGGGGGAAAGGGTAAATTCACACCTTCAGCTCTCTGTACACCCACTCCATCTTTAGCTGTTTTAATGGGCAGGTACATCAGAGTACACCAGAGCCCTTGTCCCTGTATGAACAAATTCAAGTATGTGATTGAAACATCCTAACATTACTCATTTCAATATAAGGCACACATAATTCATTTAATTTCTCTTGGTTTTCCCTCTTTCCTGAGCATCGCTTCCATTTTACCTCCCCCCCTTTCATTCTTTTTGGAGCTATTTCTCAGCTCTTCCTCAATGGCATATTGGTCACCTTCCAATCTGGGTCAGGCAGGTGGTCATCTTCTAGTGTAATATCTTTTTGCCTTTCCTAATGTTCATAGGGTTCTCAAGGCAAGAATACTGGAGTGGTTTGCCATTCCCTCATTCAGTGGAGCACATTTTTATCAGAACTCTCCACTATGACTCATCTGTCTTGGGTGGTCCTACATGGCATGGCCCATAGCTTTATTAGATTATGCAAGCCACTTCACAACAAGGCTGTGATCCATGAAGGGGTCCAAGACACTCAGCTGTAGGTGTGTGGTGATAAAAGTAAAGTCTGATGCTGTAAACAACAATATTGCATAGGAACCTGGAATATTATGTCTGTTATTCAAGACAAATTGCATGTGGTCAAGCAGAAGATGGCAAGAGTGAACACTGATATCTTAGAAATCAGTGAACTAAGTTGTGTAGAATGGGCAATTTAATTCAGATGACAGTTATATCTATTACTGTGGGCAAGAATCCCTTAGAAGAAATGGACTAGCCCTCAAAGTCAACAAAAGAGTCTGAATGAAGTACTTGGATGCAATATCAGAAACAGCAGAATGATCTTGTTTCGTTTCCAAGGCAAATCATCCTGCGTTACAGTAAAACAAGTCTATGCCCAACTGCTAATGCCAAAGAAGCTGAAATTGAACAGTTCTATCAAGACCTACAAGACCTTCTAGAAGTAACCCCAAAAAACAAAACAAAAAAAAAGATGTCCTTTTCATAACAAGGGGCTGGAATGCAAAAGTAGGAAGTCAGGCAAGTCAAACTTGCCTAGAATAACAGGCAAGTCAAATTTGCCTAGAATAACAGGCAAGTTTGGCCTTAGAGAACAAAACAAAGCAGGACAAAGGCTAACAGGTTTCTGTCGAGAGAACACACTGGTCATAGCAACCACCCTCTTCCAACAACACAGGAGACAACTCTACACATGGACATCACCAGATGGTCAATATCAAAATCAGGTTGATTATATTCTTTGCAGCCAAAGAAGGAGACGCTCTATATAGTGAGAAAAATGTGATCTGAAGGTGACTGTGGCTCAGGTCATGAACTCTTTATTGAAAAATTCAGGCTTAAATTGAAGAAAGTAGGGAAAACCACTAGGTCATTCAGATATGACCTAAATCAAATCCTTTATGATTATACAGTAGAGGAGTGAATAGATTCAAGGGATTTGATCTGATAAGTGCCTGAAGAACTATAGATGGAAGTTCGTAACATTGAATCTCTGGGATTGCTTAGTCACTCGGTCATTTCCAACTCTTGTGATCCCATTGTCTGTAGTCCACCAGGCTTCTCTGTCCATGGGATTCTCCAGGCAAGAATACTGGGATGGGTGGTCATTTTCTTCTCCAGGGGATCTTCCCAACCCAGGAATTGAAACTGGGTCTCCTGGACTGCAGGAGATTTTTTACCATCTGAGCCACCAGGGAAGCCCTAACATTGTACAGGAGGTGGGAGCCAAAACCACCCCAGAGATAAAGAAATGCAAGAAGGCAAAGTGATTCTCTGAGGAGGCTTTACAAATAGCTGAGAAAAGAAGAGAAGCAAAAGGCAAGGGAGGAAAGGAAAGATATACCCAACTGAATACAGAGTTCCAAATAGTAGCAAGGAAAGATAAGAAAGACTTCTTAAGTGAACAAGACAAAGAAACAGAGGGAAACAATAAAATGGGAGAAACCAGAGATCTCTTCCAAAAAATTGGAGATATCAAGGGAATATTTCATGCAAGGATGGACACAAGAAAGGATAGAAATAGCAAGGACTTAACAGAAGCAGCAGAGACTAGGAAGAAGTGGTAAGAATACACAGAAGAACTACATAAAAAAGGTTTTGATGACCCACATAACCACAATGGTATGTTCAATCACCTAGAGGCAGACATCCTGTAGTGTGGTCAACTGAGCCTTAGGAAGCATTACAATGCACACAGCTAGTGGAGGTGATGGAACTGCAGTGAGCTACTTCAACTCACTCTGGGAGTTGGTGATGGACAGGGAGGCCTGGCGTGATGCAATTCATGGGGTCACAAAGAGCTGGACACGACTGAGACTAAACTGAACTGAACTTCAAATCCTAAAAGATGATGCTGTTCAAGTACTGCATTCAAAATGCCAGCAAATTTGGAAAACTCAGCAATGGCTACAGGACTGGGAAAAGTCAATTTTCAGCACAATCCTAAAGAAGGGCAATGGCAAAGAATGTTGAAAGTACATGCTAGCATATAATTTCACATGCTAGCAAGGTAATCTTCAAAATCCTTCACACTAGGCTTCAGCAGTGCGTGAACTGAGAACTTCCAGATGTACAAACTGGATTCAGAAAAGGCAGAGGAACCAGATATTATATTGGCAACACTCTTTGGATTGTACAGAATGCAAAGAAATTCCTTTAAAATATCTAATTTGGTTCACTGACCAAAAGTTAAAGCCTTTGTGTGAAAAGTGAAAGTGTTAGTCTCTCAGTCAGTTCAGTCACTCAGTCGTGTCTGACTCTTTGTGATCTGACGTACTGTAACACGCCAGGCTTCCTTGTCCATCACCAACTCCCAGAGCTTGCTCAAACTCACATCCATTGAGTCTGTGATACCATCAAATCCTCTCATCCTCTGAAATCCCCTTCTCCTCCTGCCCTCAATCTTTCCCAGCATCAGAGTCTTTTCTAATGATTCAGTTTTACACATCAGGTAGCCAAAGTATTGGAATATCTGTTGTGTCCAACTCTTTGCAACCCCATGGACTGTAGCCCTCCAGGCTCCTCTGTCCATGGGATTTTCTATGCAAGAATACTGGAGCCAGTTTCCATTGCCTTCTCTAGGGGATCTTTCTGACCCAGGGATCAAACCTGGGTCTCTTACATTGCAGGCAGACTCTTTACCATCTGAGCCACCAGGAAAGTTGACTGTGTAGATCACAATAAGCTGTGGAAAATTCTTAAAGAGCTGGGTATACCAGACCACCTTACCTGCCTCCTAAGATACCTGTATGCAAGTCAAGAAGCAACAGTTAGAACCAAACATGGAACAACAGTTTGAAACTGGGAAAGTAGTATGTCAAGTATGTTAAAGCAAATTTCATATCTATATATTTATAATTTTGGTGATTTTGTTTTTTTAATGTATTTTTTGACAGTCTAACCACTACTCTAGATTTTTAATCTTTGCTTTATGGTTTTTGTCATCAATTTTGTACCTTTAAGAATCCAATCTTCAGTAGTCATTTTTACTTAGGAGTGTGATTATTGGCTTGATTTCTCTCTCCGCCTTTTGACTCTCCCTTTTCTCCCCCAGGTTACCTCTACCTCATCCCTCACCCTTCTCTTCCCAACTCTGTGAATCTTTTTGCGTGTTCTGGGCTGTGGAGAACACTTAGGAAACTGATTACTGGCTAGATCTGTCTCTCTCCTTTGACTCCCCCTTTTCTCCTCCTGGTCACCTCTATCTCTGTCTCACAGTGTTCCAGACTGTGGAGACCACATAGCGAATTGATTACTGGCGAGATTGCTCTCACCCCTTTTATTTCCCCCTCTTCTCCTCCTAGTCACCTCTATCTCCCTCCTCCCTCTTCTCTTCTCCATGTAACTCGGTGAACCTCTCTGGGTGTCCCTCACTGTGGAGAATCTTTTCACCATTAACCCAGAGGTTTTATCATCAGTGCTGTATGGATTACTGGTTGGGGCATAGACTTGGATTACTGTGATATTGAATGGTTTGCCTTGGAGATGAACAGAGATCATTCTGTTGTTTTTGAGATTGCACCCAAGTACTGCATTTCGGACTCTTTTGTTGACCATGATGGCTACTCCATTTCTTCTGAGGGATTCCTGCCTGCAGTAGTAGATATAATGGTCATCTGAGTTAAATTCACCCATTCCAGTTCATTTTAGTTCACCGATTCCTAGAATGTCAACGTTCACCCTTGCCATCTCTGGTTTGACCACTTCCAATTTGCCTTGATTCATGGACCTGACATTCCAGGTTCCTATGCAATATTGCTCTT
>NW_024070196.1:19662185-19694647 GCF_014754425.2 Oryx dammah
TTCATGGGAAATAGATGGGAACACAGTGGAAACAGTGTCAGACTTTCATTTTTTGGGGGGCTCCAAAATCACTGCAGATGGTGACTGCAGCCATGAAATTAAAAGACGCTTGCTCCTTTGAAGAAAAGTTATGACCAACCTAGATAGTATATTCAAAACTAGAGACATTACTTTGCTGACTAAGGTCCATCTAGGCAAGGCTATGGTTTTTCCTGTGGTCATGTATGGATGTGAGAGTTGGACTGTGAAGAAGGCTGAGCGCCAAATAATTGATGCTTTTGAACAGTGGTGTTGGAGGAGATTCTTGAGAGTCCCTTGGACTGCAAGGAGATCCAACCAGTCCATTCTGAAGGAGATCAGCCCTGGGGTTTCTTTGGAAGGAATGATGCTGAAGCTGAAACTCCAGTACTTTGGCCACCTCACGCAAAGAGTTGACTCATTGGAAAAGACTCTGATGCTGGGAGGGATTGGGGGCAGGAGGAGAAAGGGAGGACCGAGGATGAGATGGCTGGATGGCATCATGGACTCGATGGACATGAGTCTGAGTGAACTCCAGAAGATGGTGATGAACAGGGAGGCCTGGCGTGCTGCGTTTCATGGGGTCGCAAATAGTAGGACACAACTGAGCGACTGAACTGAACTGCTGTATGGATGGAGAATTCTTGAGACTACTGTAAGAATAAGACTGAAAGCCAGAGGCAAGAGGCTTAAATCTAAAACTTGAGAACACAAGAAAACTCCTGACTCCAGGGAACATTAATCAACAAGAGCTCATCCAAAAGCGTCCATATCTACAATGAAACCAAGCTCCACCCAAGAGTCAACATGTTTCAGAGCAAGACATACCAAGCTAATTCTCCAAAAACATAGGAAAATAACCCTAAGCATTAAAATACAGGTGGCTAAAAGTCACACCAAACATAAAGACACCTCAAAACTCACTACAGGACACTTCATTGCACTCCAGAGAGAGGAGATCCAGTTCCACCCACCAGAACACTAACACAAGCTTCCCTAACCAGGAAACCTTGACAAGCCACTCTCTCAACCCCACCCACAGGGAGGAACCTCCACAATAAACAGGAACCACAAACTACCAGCATACAGAAAGGTCACCCCAAACACAGCAATCTAAACAAGATGAAAAGGAAGAGAAATATTCAACAGGTAAAGGAACATGATAAATGCCCACCAAACCAAACAAAAGAGGAGGAGACAGAGAGTCTACCTGAAAAAGAATTCAGAATAATGATAGTAAAAATGATCCAAAATCTTGAAAACAAAATGGAGTTACAGATAAATAGTCTGGAGAAAAGGATTGACAAGATGCAAGAAATGCTTAATAAGGATATAAAAGAAATAAAAAAGAGCCAATCAATAATGAATAATGCAATAACTGAGATCAAAAACACTCTGGAGGGAACCAACAGTAGAATAACTGATGCGGAAGATAGGATAAGTGGGGTGGAAGGCAGAATGGTGGAAATAAATGAAGCAGAGAGGAAAACAGAAAAACTAATTAAAAGAAATGAGGACAACCTCAGAGACCTCTGGGACAATGTTAAACGCCCCAAAATTCGCATCATAGGAGTCCCAGAAGAAGAAGACAAGAAGAAAGGCCATGAGAAAATACTTGAGGAGATAATAGTTGAAAACTTCCCTAAAATGGGGAAAGAAATAGCCACCCAAGAAACTCAGAGTCCCAAACAGGATAAACCCAAGGTGAAACATCCCAAGACACATATTAATCAAATTAATGAAGATGAAACACAAATAACAAATATTAAAAGCAGCAAGGGAAAAACAATAAATAATACACAAGGGGATTCCCATAAGGAATACAGCTGATCTTTCAATAGAAACTCTTCAGGCCAGAAGGGAATGGCAGGGCATACTGAAAGTGATGAAAGAGAAAAACCTACAACCTAGATTACTGTACCCAGCAAAGAGCTCATTCAAATATGAAGGAGAAATTAAAAGCTTTACAGACAAGGAAAAGCTGAGTGAATTCAGCACCACCAAACAAGCTCTTCAACAAATGCTAAAGGATCTCTAGACAGGAAACACAGAAAAGGTTTATAAACTTGAACCCAAAAAACAAAGTAAATGGAAACAGAATCATACTTATTAATAATTACCTTAAATGTAAATGGGCTGAATGCCCCAACCAAAAGACAAAGACTGGCTGAATGCATACAAAAACAAGACCCCTATATATGCTGTCTACAAGAGACCCACCTCAAAACAAGGGACACATACAGACTGAAAGTGAAGGGCTGGAAAAACATATCTCATGGAAATGGAGACCAAAAGAAAGCAAGAGTAGCAATACTCATATCAGATAAAAGAGACTTTGAAATAAAGGCTGTGAAGAGAGACAAAGAAGGACATTATATAATGATCAAAGGATCAATCCAAGAAGAAGATATAACAATTATAAATTACATGCACCCAACATAGGAGCATCGCAATCTGTAAGGTGAATGCTAATAAATATGAAAAGGGAAATTAACAGTAACACAATAATAGTGGGAGACTTTAATACCCCACTCACACCTATGGATAGATCAACTAAACAGAAAATTAGCAAAGAAACACAAACTTTAAATGATACAATAGACCAGTTAGACCTAATTTATATCTATAGGACATTTCACCCCAACAATGAATTTCACCTTTTTCTCAAGTGCACACAGAACCTTCTCAAGGATATGTCACATCCTGGGCCATATATCTAGCCTTGGTAAATTCAAAAAATTGAAATCATTCCAAGCATTTTTTAAAATCACAATGTGATAAAATTAGATGTAAACTACAGGAAAAAAGCTATTAAAAATACAAACATATGGAGGCTAAACAACATGCTTCTGAATAACCAAGAAATCACAGAAGAAATCAAAAAAGAAATTAAAATATGCATAGAAATGAATGAAAATGAAAACATAACAACCCAAACCCTATGGGATTCAGTAAAAGTAGTGCTAAGGGGAAGGTTCATAGCAATACAAGCTTACCTCAGAAAACAAGAGAAAAATCAAATGAATAACCTAATTCTACACCTAAAGCAACTAGAAAAGAAGAAATGAAGAACCCCAGGGTTGGTAGAAGGAAAGAAATCATAAAAATTAGGGCAGAAATAAATGAAAAAGAAACAAAGGAAATCATAGCAAAAATCAACAAAGCTAAAGGCTGGTTCTTTGAGAAGATAAATAAAATAGACAAACCATTAGCCAGACTCATCAAGAAAAAAAGGGAAAAGAATCAAAACAAATTTAGAAATGAAAATGAAGAAATCACAACAGACAACACAGAAATACAAAGGATCAAAAGAGAATAGTATCAGCATCTATATGCCAATAAAATAGACAACTTGGAAAAAATGGACAAATTCTTAGAAAAGTATAACCTTCCAAAACTGAACCAGGAAGAAATAGAAAACAGACCCATCACAAGCACAGAAATTGAAGCTGCAATCAGAAGTCTTCCAACAAACAGCTGAATTCTACCAAAAATTTAGAGAAGAGTTAGTACCTATCCTACTCAAACTCTTCCAGAAAATTGCAGAGGAAGGTAAACTTCCAAACTCATTCTATGAGGCCACCATCACCCTAATAGCAAAATCAGACAAAGATACCACACACAAAAAAAGAAAAACTACAGGCCAATATCACTGATGAACATAGATGCAAAAATCCTTAATAAAATTCTAGCAAACAGAATTCAACATATTAAAAAGATCATACATCATGACCAAGTGGGCTTTATCCCAGGAATGCAAGGATACTTCAACATTCGCAAATCAATCAATGTGATACACAACATTAACAAATTGAAAGATAAAAACCATATGATTATCTCAATAGATGCAGAGAAAGCCTTTGACAAAATTCAACATCCATTTATGATAAAAACTGTCCAGAAAGCAAGCATAGAAGACAACATAATAAAAGCCATATATGATAAATCCACATCAAAAATTATCCTCAATGGTGAAAAATTGAAAGCATTTCCTCTAAAGTCAGGAACAAGACAAGAGTGCCCACTCTCACCACTACTATTCAACATAGTTTTGGAAGTTTTAGTCACAATAATCAGAGAAGAAAAAGAAATAAAAGGAATCCATCTTGAAAAAGAAGACGATGGATGAAACTGGAGCCGATTATACAGAGTGAAGTAAGTCAGAAAGAAAAACACCAATACAGTATATTAACACATATATATGAATTTATAAAGATGGTAATGATGACCCTATATGTGAGACAGCAAGAGAGACACAGATGTAAAGAACAGACTTCTGGACTCCATGGGAGAAGGCGAGGGTGGGATGATTTGAGAGAATAGCATTGAAACATGTATATTCTCATATGTGAAACAGATTGCCAATCCAGGTTCAATGCATGAGATAGGGTGCTCAGGGCTGGTGCACTGGGATGACCCTGAGGGATGGGGTTGGGAGGGAGGTGGGAGGGGGTTTCAGGATGGGGAACACATATACACGCATGGCTGATTCATGTGGATGTATGGCAAAAACCACTACAATATTGTAAAGTAATTAGCCTTCAATTAAAATAAATAAATTTTTAAAAAAGAGTAAGTAGTCAATTTACTTATGGGATTAGAAATGTAAGTTTTAAAGGGAGAGTGTATCACATTCATGGGCATGGCCATTCCAATATTTTAGTTGAACAACTTTAGGATCACCAAGAAATCTATTGCTGTATTAATAAGAGCATAGTTGAAATTAGTTGTCCACATATATGGAGAACAATGGTGTAAATGGTCTAATCATAGTCATTGTTCCTTGAGGAATTCTTCATATATCTTGAACTAAGCACATTGTAAAGGAGACAGTTGCAAAAAGGCAAAATGGTTGTTTGAGGAGGCCTTACAAATAGCTGAGAAAAGAGGAGAAGCTAAAGGCAAAGGAGAAAAGGAAAGACATACCCATCTGAATGTAGAGTTCCAAAGAATAGCAAGGAGAAATAAGAAAGACTTCCTCACTGATCAGTGCAAAGAAGTAGAGGAAAACAATAGAGTGAGAAAGACGAGAGATCTCTTCAACAAAATTAGAGATACCAAGGGAACATTTCATGCAAAGATGGGCTCAATAAAGGACAGAAATGGTCTGGACCTAACAGAAGCAGAAGATATTAAGAAGAGGTGGCAAGAATACATAGAACTATACAAAAAAGATCTTAATGACCCAGACAACCATGATGGTGTGATCATTCACCTAGAGCCAGACATCATGGAGTGTGAAGTCAAGTGGCCCTTAGGAAGCATCACTATGAATAAAGCTAGTGGAGGTGATGGAATTCCAGTTGAGCTATTTCAAATTCTAAAAGACAATGCTGTGTAAGTGCTGAATTCAACATGACAGCAAATTTGGAAATCTCAGCAGTGGCCACAGGACTGGAGAAGTCCAGTTTTCATTGCAATCCCAAAGAAAGACAATGCCAAAGAATGTTCAAATTACCACACAATTACACTCATCTCACCTGTGAGCAAAGTAATGCTCAAAAATCTCCAAGTGAGGCATCAACAGTATGTGAACTGAGAACTTCCAGATGTACAAAATGGATTTAGAAAAAGCAGATGACCCAGATATCAAATTGCCAACATTCAATGGATCACAGGAAAAGCAAGAGAGTTCCAGAAATACATCTACTTCTGCTTTATTGACTATGCCAAAGGGTTTTTGACTGTGAGGATCACAACAAACTGTGCAAAATTCTTAAATGGATAGGAATACCAGACCACCTGATCTGCCTCCTGAGAAATCTGTATGCAGGTCAAGAATCAACAGTTAGAACTGGACATGAAACAACAGACTGATTCCATACCAGGAAAGGAGTATGTCAAGGCTGATATTGTCATCCTGCTTATTTAATTTATATGCAGAGTACATCATACAAAATGCTGGATTGGATGAAGCACAAGCTGGAATCAAGATTGCTGGGATAAATATCAATAACCTCAGATATGCAGAAGATACCACCATAATTGTAGAAAATGAAGAGGAACTGAAGAGTCTCTTGATGAAGGTGAAAGAGGAGAGTGAAAAAAATGGCTTAAAACTCAACATTCAAAAAAGTAATATCATAGCATCTGGTCCCATCACTTCATGGCAAATAGATGGGGAAACAATGGAAACAGTGAGAGACTTTATTTTCTTGGTCTCCAAAATCACTGAGGATGGTAACTGCAGGCATGAAATTAAAAGAGACTTGCTCCTTGAAAGAAAAGCTATGATCAACCTAGACAGCGTATTGAAAAGCAGAGACATTACTTTACCACAAAGGTCCATCTAGTCAAAACTATGGTTTTTCCAGTAGTCATGTATGGATATGAGAGTTGGACCATAAAGAAAGCTGAGCACCAAAGAATTGATGCTTTTGAACTGTGGTGTTGGAGAAGACTCTTGAGAGTCCCTGGACTGCAAGAAGATCAAACCAGTCCATCCTAAAGAAAATCAGTCCTGAATATTCATTGGAAGGCCTGATGCTGAAGCTGAAACTCTAATACTTTTGTCACCTGATGTGAAGAACTGAATCCTCGGAAAAGACCCTGATGCTGGAAAAGATTGATGGCAGGAGGAAAAGGGGATGACAGATACTGAGATGGTTCTATGGCATCACTGACTTGATGGACATGAGTTTGAGCAAGCTCTGGGAGTTGGTGGTGGACAGGGAGGCCTGGCGTGCTGCACACCATGGGGTTGCAAAGAGTCAGAGGTGACTGAGAGCCTGAACTGAACCCAAGCAGTTAGGAAGTTTTCAACACAACCAAATGTCCTTTCTGGTGAAAATTTGCCATCATTGCAAGTTGATTTTCAGTCTATTTCAGGTAAAAATTTGGGTTTCAGCAAGATTTAAGGTATGCACATGTGAGATACATTCATGTATGAGATATTGGTGGGAAATCATGTACAAGCTTTTATGTTGACAAGTAGGTAATTTATGTCACTTTTACCCTTTTTTTCTGGAGATGGGAAAGTTGAAATCAAGACTGGACAAATGCCAAGAAAAACAGTCAGAGAAGGGGATTTTAAAGATGTCACTTGCCAGAATATAAAGCTAGGGATTCAAGTACCAAGAGATGAATTAAGTCAGACTATTAAGTGATAACATGGTGAGCATGGTCATGTAACTAAAATCCTTATTGTCTCTGATCAACATTTATGCACACATTGTACTAAAAAAATCATATTCCCACTAAATTCAAGGAGCAATAGATACAGCAGATATTAGTAGTAATACTTTTAAAAGTTCAATTATAAATTCTTTTTATATTATGAAAAATAACCACATGATACACATTGATAAAAATAGAAATGACATTAGTAGTTTTATTTCTCTGGTTCCATTTCTGTAAATACTTGGTCATACTTTGAGTTTGTTTTAACCTCATACCTTCTGTTCCTACCATGTAGATTAGTTTTCTTTTGATGTTATAACAAATTGTCACACATGAGTAGCTTAAAAATGAGACAAATTTTTGTCTCACATATCTGGCAGTAAAAATCTAAAAATGATCGTAAGGTTTCATTCCTTCTTGTGCCTTTCTATTAGTACCCATTCTTTTGTTCATATCTTTATTGCCTCATTCAACAAATACATAATGTTCATCAAATAAGAATCAGATATGGTGAATCCACAGGTATACTTACTCTCCTCATGGGAATTGATTTTAATGGACACTCACAACAATAACAACAAAAATTAACAACCTTTCCTAGGATATAAAAAAGCTAAGAGGGCTGCTTCCACATTGACAACAATTAGCATCAGACAACCTACAGAATCACATTATCTTGAACCTATCGAGAGTTATGGCTGCAGAGCAAGCAACTAAGCTAATATTAAAGAAAAGCAGAGACATCTAAGGAAACATAGGATGCTAGTATTTGCCTACCTGGAACAAATACAGGATACTCTGGAGGCCAAAATTTTTAATAAATTGTTCAATGTTGAGTATGGCTAAACGTGAAAATACAGAAGTATTGAAATTTTTACAATCTCACAGTTTCTTCCACAGACCTCACTATGAACTCATGAGAAAACATGGGGGCAAGAGACCCAAGAAATCCTTTTTTGGTGCATTTCTAGGAAAAAGATAACATCTTTTAGTCTCTATCTCCTCTATGAAAGAAAAGCCTTGAATCAGCAAGGCTGGACAGCAAACCATATCACCTTTAGGGCAAGGGTGAAAATCCATTCCAGCTGGGGGAAAAGAATGGAAAATAATTCTCTCTAAGCATCCTGGTGGCTCAGCAGTAAAGAAACTATCTATAAAGCAGGAGACATGGGTTCCATCTCTGGTTGGGGAAGATCCCCTGGAGGAAGAAATGTCAACCCATTCAGTATTCCTGCCTGGAGAATCCCATGGACACAGGAGCCTGGCAAGCTACAGTCCATGGGGTCCAAACAGTTGCACACGACTTAGTGACTAAACAACAATCGCCACCCTTGGAGGAGGGGCAGGAATACATCTTGGGGCCAGATAATCAGAAGTGTCCTACCACAGGTGGAGATGGGCAAAAGCATAGAAAAGGCTCCACAACCAAAAATCAGGAACATACCAGGAAAAAGATAGCAGATAGGTAGATACCTACCTAAGATAGAAGCTGACCCCAAACAATTGGGAACCCCTTTCCTGCTCTCCACAAACATGATAATAATCTGAGTTATAAGTCATAGTTGTTCACTGCTAGAGGAAGGTCAAGAGCACAGAAAAAGAAGTGAGGTTGAAGAGGAAGGTTTAAAGCTATAGATGCCACAGACATTGAGAAAAATCTGCCACACCCATCTCATCCCAAACACAAGAAACAAACAGTAGATGAACATGAAGACTTTGGAGCATCATGAATAGTGTGAGGTGGGAGGTAGAATCCTAAATTTGTCCCTCCACATCCTGAAGCCAGAGGGATTTTCAGGTTAACTTTGAATGAGCAATCTCCCAGGATTTTCAAGGAAAGGCAGGCATGTCCAGCTTCTAGAAATGACCCCCAGTTAACAGACAGTAAGAAAGTAAGGACCTTAGTCCTACAATTGTGAGAGACTGTATTCTGCCAACAACCAGAATGATCATTGAAGGTGACCAGAACCTGAAATAAAATTGCAGCCCTAGCTAAAAATTTGATTTCAGCCTTGATGACTTTGAGAAGACACTGTATTTGGACTTCTGACCAAAGGAACTGTTAGATTATATATGTGTCTTTTCTATTTTCTTTTTATCTCCATTTTAATCACCTTCAGTTAAATAAGCTCTAATCAGTTACTTAAGGGAATAAAAATTCTTGGCTTCAATTTTATGTTTTTAGGTAACATCCATATAACAGGAAATTAACCATTTTAAGGATGTCATTTTAAGTTTGTGGTAACCTGTTACACAGTGGCTGAGTGGTAAAGAACCCACCTGTCAATGCAGAAGACGTGAGGAAGATCCCTGGGTCAGGAAGATTCTCTGGAGAAGGCAATGTCAACCCACTTCAGTATTATTGCCTGGAAAATCCCATGGACAGAGGAGCCTGGTGGGCTACAGTCCATGGGTTTGCCAAATAGTCAGACACGACTTAGCAACTTAACAATGACAATAACCTGTTATGCAGCAACAGAAAACTAACACAGATTTGGGGGCCCAATATTCTCTGTTGGAGGGAAGATAGGTCAACTCAAAGAAATAAAGGTGGCATGAATTAGTGTAAACATAAAACTTAAGAAAATTAAATACTATAGAACAAAACTATCTAAAACAAATGGGCAAGCAATTTACGTATACTGATAACATTCATGAAAGTAAACCATAAGATGGGAGTATTACAAAGGATGGCAGAGAGGTACTGGGAATATGTTATGTTAGGTTGTAACCATGTGAACTTCCTATTGCTGTGTAACCGGTTGTCAGCTAACTTGTTTCAGTCTACTTTTAATTATATGTGCACATGTGTGTTTGTATTTATATACATTCTAAGGTAAATCTTTTTTCTTGAAAGTTATGAATAACAATGATGGAAAAAATAAAATCATAAAAATTCATCAATCCAAAAAGCAGAAATATGGGATGAAAGACAGATGAAATAGAACATAGCTAGCAAAATGGACATATCAATACCAAACTATTATAAATGCTTTGAACATACCAAATAGAAGACAGAGACCCAAACAGATACTAAGCTACTTTAAATTGAATGGAAATTTAAAACATAGCCTACAAATATAATCAAAAGAAAGCAGAAATGGTTATATTAATAGAAAAAGTCAATCTTGTAACAAAGAATATGACCAGAATAGAGAGGAACATTATGTAATAAGAAGGAGTCAATGCATCAAGAAGACATAATAGTTCCAAAATTTTAAGCATACAGGAACAGAGATTTAAAATACATAAAATAATAAAAGAACTGAAAGGAAAAATAGACAGAAACATAATTATATTTGGAGTTAATTTTCTAAACATCTCAAGAAACTTTATTTTATGTAGTTTACTCTTATAAAGGTCACCAAAGTTTATAAATTATTTAAAATCCAAGTAGAGCTTAAGGCTCCCCATGGCACCTATTTCTTAGCCTCTCTCCACTCACAGACATAACACTGTGACCAAATACAATCTCTTCTAGTGCTAACCAGGAGCATAAGATTTCCAAAGGAAGGATGAATCAGAAATTTATCAGGAAACCTATCTCAGATATTCCAGGACAGTCTTTAGTGAAATCTGAATTTCTCAGTGGGGATTGGCATTCGTATAGTAAGAAGTTCAACCATGGGCTACTAATTCTGGTGGAGGCAAGTTCTACCATGATGTTAGATAATCCTTCCCACCCACCCCCATATCAATGGTTCTCAATATTTTTAGTCCTAAAACAATTTACACTCTGAAAAACTATTGAGTGTCTTAAATGCCAAAAAATTTGTGTATATGTGGGTTATAGCTGCTGCTGCGTCGCTTCAGTTATGTCCGACTCTGTGCAACCCCATAGACGGCAGCTTACCAGGCTCCCCCGTCCATGGGATTTTCCAGGCAAAAGCACTGGAGTGGGGTGCTATTGCCTTCTCCAGGGTTATAGCTACTAACACTTAATGTATGAGAAAATAGAGAAAAGTGTTAAAACATTTTTTTATTAACTTTAAGAGGATAAATCCATTATACTTTAATATAAATAACATATTCTATGAAAATAATTATTTTTCCTAACAAAAGTATCAGTGAGATGAGTGGAACTGTTTTATGTTTCTGTCAAATCCCATTAATGGCCTACTTAAAGGAAGAAATCTGGGTGTCCAAATAGCACTTGACCTGCTATATACGTTGTTTTGGTTAAAGTGTATGAAGGAAATTCAGCTTTACACAGATATGCAGTTGGAAAAAGGAGTATTTTAATAGCATCTTCAGATGGTTGTTAATATTCTTCTTTGATAAACAATAGTTTCTTAAAGATTACCTGTGGTGTGGAATCTGAAACCAGCGAATTTCTGTAGTTTGTTATGTTAAAATCCATTCATCACTCTTACATTTTGAATGGATCATTTACTCATAGACAATTTTGTAATATCATGAATTGGTCATTTGGAAAATTAATTCCTTATGCTGTGTAGATATTCTGAACTCTGATAGATTTCTTTGTACAATAATAACATAAAAACACATTTGCTATTTTTTCCAATCTCATCAGAAAACCTTTAAGTATTGGGAAATTATCAAGGCTGTGGTGGCAGACAAGCTTTCCAAAATTCTGATTTTCAACTGAAAGTTCAGATTTCACCACGGATAACAAATATTGTCAGTCATTCTCTTTGAAGTGACAGGCTCACTGAATTTATTTTCAAGAAAATATCTGTCAAATACCAAGGTCTGCACAACCATTGGGCTTCCCTGGTAGCTCAGATGGTAAAGCATCTGCCTACAATGCAGGAGACCCCAGATCGATCCCTGGGTTGGGAAGATCCCCTGGAGAAGGAAATGGCAACCCACTCCAGTATTCTTGCCTGGAGAATTTCATGGACCAAGGAGACTGGTAGGCTACAGTCCATGGGGTCGCAAAGAGTTGGACACAACTGAGCAACTTTACTCACTCGGCACAACCATTAGCTTGGGAATCTTCTTTTAAATAAGAATGGTGCTTTGTGAAAAGAGTGGCTAGTTCACCTCTTTACTCAGATAGTCATATAAGTGTTTTTCCTCCAGTCACCAACATATAACTCTGCAGAGTGCTTTCTGTTCATTTCTCACTGTCACACAGAGCCTTAAAAAGATGCATGCGTAAGGGTTGAGATTTAATAACATTAGTAGTTTTTACTGCTTCATCAGGGCATTCTTAATTGAAACTGATTCTTTGTTTTGTCTGCAAGTGCATGAAAAACACCATGATTACTAGCCTTCATACTGCTGCCTTGATTCATGCTAGTAACACTAGTTTTATTACAAATATTTCACTATCATTGTAAATGCAACAAAGTGCAAAAGCAGATAACAGTGCTATTATACAAGATAATTTAGATATCACAGATCACCTTTAAAAAAAGTCTGGACACCCCTAGGAGTCTCCTGGAGCACACTTCAGTTCAATTCAGTTCAATCACTCAGTCATGTCCGACTCTTTACAACCCCATGAATCACAGCACGCCAGGCCTCCCTGTCCATCACCAACTCCTGGAATGTACTCAAACTCATGTCCATTGAGTCAGTGATGCCATCCAGCCATCTCATCATCTGTCGTCCCCTTCTCCTCCTGCCCCCAACCCCTCCCAGCATCAGGGTCTTTTCCAATGAGTCAACTCTTCGCATGAAGTTGCCAAAGTATTGGAGTTTCAGCTTTAGCATCATTCCTTCCAATGAACACCCAGGACTGATCTCCTTTAGGATGGACTGGTTGGACCTCCTTGCAGTCCAAGGGACTCTCAAGAGTCTTCTCCAACACCACAGTTCAAAAGCATCAATTCTTCAGTGTTCAGCTTTCTTCACAGTCCAACTCTCACATCCATACATGACCACTGGAAAAACCATAGCCATGACTAGACGGACCTAGTAATATCTCTGTTTTTGAATATGCTATCTAGGTTGGTCATAACTTTCCTTCCAAGGAGTAAGCATCTTTTAATTTCATGGCTGCAATCACTATCTGCATTGATTTTGGAGCCCCCCCCCCAAATAAAGTCTGACACTGTTTCCACTATTTCCCCATCTATTTCACACTTATAGCTGCTTTACTTCAAATATATACTGGTGAAAATAAAGTTTAGCAGTATACTTATTATAACTGCTAGGGTAAAATGATAGTGGTGGTTAATTTTGTGAGGTAAGGCTCTATTTAATATATTTGGAAGGATGATGCTGAAGTTCCAATACTTTAGCCACCTGATGCAAAGAGCTGACACACTGGAAAAGACCCCGATACTGGGAAAGATTGAAGGCAGGAGAAGAAGGGAGAGACAGAGGATGAGATGGTTGGATGGCATCACTGACTCAATGGACATGAGTTTGAGCCAGCTCTGGGAGATGGCGAAGGATAGGGAAGCCTGGCGTGCTGGAGTCCATGGGGTTGCAAAGAGGCAGACATGACTGAGCAACTGAACAACAACATTATATTTCTTTAGTCACCTTCTTACCTAAAACTTTTTATATTTAGTCATTGACAATATTTGACTCCAAAAAAGAAGTACAGACTCTTTAACTAAAAGGGATAGCACATTTTTTAATTCTAAAAGTGAAATTGAGGATAGTTTATCCCTTCTACCCCATCTCTTAATCCCATTCTAAACTGGAATGAAGATTTAACTGCTACATACAGCACGCTTCACACAAAGAGAAGACTTGAATTATAATGTCCTTGAATTATAACTACCCAGGGAATTCAGTGAAGTCAGTCAGTTAAAAATAAATATAAAAAAGCTATCAATCAAATATACTAAGTATAAACAGAAAATATAACATAAAAGTAACCCTTTGACAATCCAATACAAATACAAAATTCTTACCAGTAAACTTAATCAGTTCAGTTCAGTTCAGTCGCTCAGTCGTGTCTGACTCTTTGCGATCCCATGAATCGCAGCACACCAGGCCTTCCATCACCAACTCCCAGAGTTCACTCAGACTCACATCAATGATGCCATCCAGCCATCTCATCCTCTGTCGTCCCCTTCTCCTCCTGCCCCCAATCCCTCCCAGCATCAGAGTCTTTTCCAATGAGTCAACTCTTCGCGTGAGGTGGCCAAAGTACTGGAGTTTCAGCTTTAGCATCATTCCTTCCAAAGAAATCCCAGGGCTGATCTCCTTCAGAATGGACTGGTTGGATCTCCTTACAGTCCAAGGGACTCTCAAGAGTCTTCTCCAACACCACAGTTCAAAAGCATCAATTCTTCAGTGCTCAGCCTTCTTCACAGTCCAACTCTCACATCCATACATGACCACAGGAAAAACTGTAGCCTTGACTAGATGGACCTTAGTCAGCAAAGTAATGTCTCTGCTTTTGAATATACTATCTAGGTTGGTCATAACTTTTCTTCCAAGGAGTAAACATCTTTAAATTTCATGGCTGCAATCCCCATCTGTAGTGATTTTGGAGCCCAATAAAATAAAGTCTGACACTGATTCATACGCAAAACCTCTCTGAGGAAAACTACATGAATTTATAGGTGCATGTAAGAGGACATTTGACAATAGGAAGAGGCATAACATTCCATTAGGTAGAAAGAATTGTAAGCAATGTAAATCTTGCTCTAATTGACTTGTATTTAACTCAAGCAGAATAAACAAACAGAATGAAATTTCCCCTTTGAATCTGACAATATGATTTTAAGTTTCTTCAATAGAATATGCGAAAATAGCCAGAACAGTGGCCCATTTTGACAAAGCAGAAAATGTTTTTGATATGAAGATATGTATGTCAAAGCTATACTCACTGAAACTTAGGCAACCGGGGCAAGGTTAGCTATGATCCAGTCCCACAGAACCCAGAATCAAGAAACAGACTTACAGTATATAGTAAATATTGTCATGATGATGATCATGAAAATAATAGTGATCACATGCTGAGTATTTATTATATGCTGTATACTATTCTAAGTGTTTAATATATATTAACTAATTTAGTTCATCCTGAAAATATGTGAGGTAGGTATTATCATTGTCCCAGTTTAGATATAAATTTTCTGAGTTTAGCAAATCAAGGATGATTGAATAACCAATCTGGGAAAACTGACTTACTGTTCAGTTCAGTTGCTCAGTCGTGTCCGACTCTGTGATCCCATGGACTGCAGCACATCAGGCTTCCCTGTCCGTCACCAACTCCCGGAGTTTACTCAAACTCATGCCCATCGAGTCAGTAATGCCATCCAGCCATCTCATCCTCTGTCGTCTTCTTCCCCTCTGCCTTCAATCTTTCCCAACATCAGGGTCTTTTCTAATGAATCAGTTCTTCAGACTTGCTGTTAGGGAGGAAACAGAGTCAGAGTTTGTTTGTTTGTTTTAATTTATTGTTGTTGTTCAGTTTAAAGTAAGTTAAATTACAGAGTTTAATTACATTTTTATTTCTACCTTAATACCCAGCATGGTGGAGTTTTAAGGATACATACAACCTCATTTCCTGCTGGAGGGATGACAGAAAATAGACTTAAACATATCTATATTTTATAAGTCGGTGATTATATTTCTAGAAAAATTTCACTAAAAATTATTAAAATTAGCAAATTTGTATGTATAAAAGATATTATTAAATGTTTTTAAAAATATAACAAATTTGATATAATGGAAATGTCCTGCACAGAGGCTTGTTGGGATAAAAGTTACAGTATGCTGATACAATAAGGTAATAGGCAGGCATTATAATGATGCTGTAGGTGTTGTATTTTTAGGCACAGAAAGATATTCTATAATATGTTAAATGAAAATTGCTTATAAACTGGATGAATAGTTATATTCCCTGTTTATTATGCAATAATTGTGCACACACACGTCTCCTCCAACAGTGATGCTTAAACTTTGCTACAAGTTAAAATCAACTAGGACGATTATAAAATTCAATGACCAAGACTCAATTCAGATCAATTCAATCAGATTTTCTGGAGGTGAGATAAAAGTATTAAAAATATTTTAATGCCTTTAAGATGATTCTAGGCTTCCCAAGTGTCATCAGTAAAGAACCCCACTGCCAATGCAGGAGATACAAGAGGCACAGGTTTGATCCCTGGGTTAGGAAGATCTCCTGGAGTAGGAAATGGTAACCTATTCCAATATTTTTGACTGGAAAATTCCATGGACAGAGGAGCTTGATGGGGTCACAAAGAATCAGACACAACTGAATGACTAACACACAAGATGATTCCAATATACAGCCCAGTTAGAGATCTACAGATGCAGAACCATCTGCTAAATTGTCACCTATGAACGTCTTTGTGGGATAGACTTGTAATGTATTCTGTCTATTCTCTTCTATGCATATTTTTGATTTTAATATATGAACAATGTGAATGTTGATAATGAATGGTACAGGGTATTACTACATGTAATAAGAAGACTGACTCAATTTTTTAAAATATATATTTGACTATTGACAGCTTTGAGTCTCAGCCTTCCCTCTTCTTCTGGTATGCTACACCTGATCAAGCTGATAAGGAGACTTGTGTTGCCTTCCTATGGCACAGGTGAGAGATTCAAACCAAGCAAGATTCTTCTCCAGCCCTATCTAATAAAGATGATAAAAACTTCAGGCAGTCACCTTTGTTTTCTGAAGCCATTTCAGATCTGCTTGAGAGACCACTATACTCTCCAGAGTCTTCATTACATAAGTAATAAACTTTTTCCCACCCTTTTCCTGTGTGCAGCATTGTCTCAACATGAACCAACCTTTGGGTGAGGTCCACTTGGCTTTTTAGGGGGCTACATAACAGCACAGTAAAACGGTCAACTTTGAAAACTGTCATAGCAACTCTTCATGAGACCATATGTCTTCATGTACCATCAAATATTCTCTTTACTGAATAGTGCTGTGTCCTAAGTTGCTTCAGTCATGTCCAACTCTGGAACTCCATGGACTGTAGCCCAGCAGGCTCCTCTGTCCATGGGATTTTCCAGGAAAAAATACTGGAGTGGATGGGCAAGGTTTCTTCCTGACCCAGGGATGGAACTGGAATCCCTTTAAGTCTCCTCCATGGGCAGGTGAATTCTTTACCACTAGCACCACATAGGAAGTCTTAAGGCTTTTATCATTCTTGCAGCTGAAGATGAAGAAGCTCTATACAGTCAGCAAAAACAAGACTGGGAGCTGACTGTGGCTCAGATCATGAACTCCTTATTGCCAAATTCAGACTTAAATTGAAGAAAGTAGGGAAAACCACTAGACTATTCAGGTATGACCTAAGTCAATTCCCTTATGATTATACAGTGGAAGTGACAAATAGATTCAAGGGATTAGATCTGATAGAGTCCCTGAAGGAGTATGGATGGAGGATCATGGCACTGTACAGAGGCAGTGATCAAGACCATCTGCAAAAAAAAAGAAATGCAAAAAAGCAAAATGGCTCTCTGAGGAGGAAATAGCTGGGAAAAGAAGAGAAGCAAAAGGCAAAGGAGAAAAGGAAATATACTCATCTGAATGCAGAGTTCCAAATAGCAAGGAGAGATAAGAAAGCCTTCCTTAGTGATCAGAGCAAAGAAATAGAAGAAAACAATAGAATGGAAAAGATTAGAGATCTCTTCAAGAAAATTAAACATACCAAAGAAACATTTCATGCAAAGATGGGCACAATAAAGGACAGAAATGGTATGGCCCTAATAGAAGCAGAAGATATTGAGAAAAGGTGGCAAGAATACACAGAATAACTATACAAAAAAGATCTTAATGACCCAGACAACCACAATGGTGTGATTACTTACCTAGAGTGAGACATTCTGGAATGTGAAGTCAAATGGAACTTAGGAAGCATCATTACGAACAAAGCTAGTGGAGGTGATGGAATACCAGATGAGCAATTTCAATTCCTAAAAGATGATGCTGGGAAAGTGCTGCACTCAATATACCAGCAAATTTGGAAAACTCAGCAGTGGCCACAGGACTGCAAAATGTCATCTTTCATTCCAATGCCAAAGAAGGGCAGTGTCAAACAATGTTCAAACTACAGCACAATTGCACTCATTTCACATACTAGCAAGGTCATGCTCAAAATCCTCCAAGCTAGGCTTCAGCAGTACATGAACTGTGAACTTCCAGAGGTACAAACTGCATTTAGAAAAGGCAGAGGATCCAGATATCAAACTGCTAACATCCCTTGGATCATAGAAAAAGCAAGAAAATTCCAGAAAAATATACATCTGCTTCATTGACTATACAAAAGCTTTTGACTGTGTGGATCATGGCAAAGTGGAAAATTCTTAAACAGGTGGGAACACCAGACCACCTTACCTGCCTCCTCAGAAAGCTGTATGCAGGTCAAGAAGCAACAATTAGAACCAGACATAGAACAAAATTGGGAAAGGAGTACATCAGGGCTGTATATTGTCACTGTGTTTATTTAACTCATATGCAGAGTACATCATGTGAAATGCTGTGCTGGATTAAGAGGAAGCTGGAATTAAGGTTGCCAGGAGAAATACCAATAACCTCAGATATGCAGGTGACACCACCCTAATGGCAGAAAGCAAAGAGGAACTTAAGAGCCACATGATGAAAGTGAAAGAGAAGAGTTAAAAAGTTGGCTTAGAACTCAACATTCAAAAAATTAAGATCATGGCATCTGGTGCTATCATTCTATGGCAAATAGATGGGGGAAACAATGGAAACAGTGATGGATTTTATTTTCTTGAGTTAGAAAATCACTGTGGATTGTAACTGCAGCCATGTAATTAACAGATGTTTGCTCCTTGGAAGAAAAGCTATGACCAACCTAGACAGTGTATTAAAAAGCAGAAATATTACTTTCCTGACAAAGGTCCATATTTGCAAAGCTATGGTTTTTCCACTAGTCATGTATGGGTATGAGAACTGGACCATAAAGAAGGCTGAACACTGAAGAATTGATGCTTTTGAACTGTGGTGTTGGAGAAGACTCTTGAGAGTCCCTTGGACTGCAAGGAGATTAAACCAGTCCATCCTAAAGGAAATTAACCCTGAATATTCATCAAAAGGACTGATGCTGAAGTTGAAGCTCCCCTACTTTGGCCATCTGATGCAAAGAGCCTACTCATTGGAAAAGACCCTCATGCTGGGAAAGACAGAAGACAGCAGAGAAAGGGGGGTGATGGAGGATGAAATGGTTAGATGGCATCACTGACTCAACAGACATGACTTTGAAAAAGCTCCAGGAGACAGTGAAGGACAGGGAAGCCTGCCATGTTACAGTCCATGGGGGTCACAAAGAGTTGGACAGGACTGAAGAACAAGGAGCAACAACAACAGCAGTTAAAGACTCCTGCTTTGTCCTCTGAAAAGAGACTAAGTGTCTTTATTATCTGACCAGACTTGATTTCCAGGGGATTTTCCTATTCATTCCTTATCTTCAGACTTACGGTGGGGTGGGCATATACTCTGCCTATTCTGGAATAGCTGCTGTCTTTGCTGTATTCTTCTGATGTAACTTATCAGAACTATTCCTTGATTCAAATGCCTCTTGAGATTTGATAGAACAACAAGAAATTGACTGAAACTTTAACAGTTCAGTTCAGTTGCTCAGTTGTGTCCGACTCTTTGCGACCCCATGAACTGCAGCACACCAGGCCTCCCTGTCCATCACAAACTCCCAGAGTTCACTCAAATTCACATCCACTGAGTCAGTGATGCCATCCAGCCATCTCATCCTCTGTCGTCCCCTTCTCCTCCTGACCCCAATCCCTCCCAGCATCAAAGTCTTTTCCAATGAGTCAACTCTTCGCATGAGGTGGCCAAAGTACTGGAGTTTCAGCTTTAGCATCATTCCTTCCAAAGAAATCCCAGGGCTGATCTCCTTCAGAATGGACTGGTTGGATCTCCTTGCAGTCCAAGGGACTCTCAAGAGTCTTCTCCAACACCACAGTTCAAAAGCATCAATTCTTCACTGCTCAGCCTTCTTCACAGTCCAACTCTCACATCCATACATGACCACAGGAAAAACCATAGCCTTGACTAGACGGACCTTAGTCGGCAAAGTAATGTCTCTGCTTTTGAATATGCTATCTAGGTTGGTCATGACTTTCCTTCCAAGGAGTAAGCGTCTTTAAATTTCATGGCTGCAGTCACCATCTGCAGGGATTTTGGAGCCCCCAAAAATAAAGTCTGACACTGTTTCCACTGTTTTCCCATCTATTTCCCATGAAGTGATGGGACTGGATGCCATGATCTTTGTTTTCTGAATGTTGAGCTTTAAACCAACTTTTTGACTCTCCTCTTTCACTTTCATCAAGAGGCTTTTTAGTTCCTCTTCACTTTCTGCCATAAGGGTGGTGTCATCTGCATATCTGAGGTTATTGATATTTCTCCCGGCAATCTTGATTCCAGCTTGTGTTTCTTCCAGTCCAGCGTTTCTCATGATGTACTCTGCATAGAAGTTAAATAAGCAGGGTGACAATATACAGCCTTGACGTACTCCTTTTCCTATTTGGAACCAGTCTGTTTTTCCATGTCCAGGTCTAACTGTTGCTTCCTGACCTGCATACAGATTTCTCAAGAGGCAGGTCAGGTGGTCTGGTATTCCCATCTCTTTCAGAATTTTCCACAGTTTATTGTGATCCACATAGTCAAAGGCTTTGGCATAGTCAATAAAGCAGAAATAGATGTTTTTCTGGAACGCTCTTGCTTTTTCCATGATCCAGCGGATGTTGGCAATTTGATCTCTGTTTTTCTGCCTTTTCTAAAATCAGCTTGAACATCAGGAAGTTCGACAACTCACTGTCAAAGCCTTGGAGTTGATTACATTTTTTAATCTCCTTCTCTAAAAGGCTCTGCATTCAAATGGGTAAAGTGAAGTGAAGTCGCTCAGTCATGTTCGACTCTTTGTGACCCCATGGACACCAGCTCCTCTGTCCATGGGATTTTCTAGGCAATAGTACTGGAGTGGGTTGCCATTTCCTTCTCCAGGGGACTTCCCAACCCAGGGATCAAACCCAGGTCTCCCACATTGTAGACAGACGCTTTACTGTCTGAGCCACCAGGGAAGTCATTGAAACAGGTATATCTTTCCTTTTCTCCTTTGCTTTCTGCATATCTTCTTTTCACAGCTATTTGTAAAGCCTCCTCAGACAGTCATTTTGCTTTTTTGCATTTCTTTTTCTTGGGGTTAGTCTTGATTCCTGTCTCCTGTACAATGTCACGAATGTCTGTCCACAGTTCATCAGGCACTCTATCTGATCTAGTCCCTTAAATCTATTTCTCACTTCCACTGTATAGTCATAAGGGATTTGATTTAGGTCATACCTGAAGGGTCTAGTGGTTTTCCCCACTTTCTTCAATTTAAGTCTGAATTTGGCAGGAAGGAGTTCATGATCTGAGCCACAGTCAGCTCCTAGTCTTGTTTTTGCTGATTGTATAGAGCTTCTCCATCTTTGGCTGCAAAGAATATAATCAATCTGATTTCGGTGTTGACCATCTGGTGATGTCCATGTGTAGAGTCTTCTCTTGTGTTGTTGGAAGAAGGTGTTTGCTATGACCAGTGGATTCTCTTGGCAGAACTCTATCAGCCTTTGCCCTGCTTCATTCTGTACTCCATGGACAAATTTGCCTTTGACCTTTGTCAACAAACGTCTGTCTAGTCAAGGCTATGGTTTTTCCAGTAGTCATATATGGATGTGAGAGTTGGACTGTGAAGAAAGCTGAGCACTGAAGAATTGATGCTTTTGAACTGTGGTGTTGGAGAAGACTCTTGAGAGTCCCTTGGACTGCAAAGAGATCCAACCAGTCCATCGTAAAGGATATCAGTCCTGGGTGTTCATTGGATGTTGAAGCTGAAACTCCAATATTTTGGCCACCTAATGCAAAGAGCTGACTCCTTTGAAAAGACCCTGATGCTGGGAAAGATTGAGGGCAGGAGGAGAAGGCGATAACAGAGGATGAGATGGTTTAATGAATCACTGACTCAATGGATATGAGTTTGAACAAGTTCCGGGATTTGGTAATGGACAGGGAAGATTGGTGTGCTGTGGTTCATGGGGTTGCAAAGAGTCGGACAGAACTGAGCAATTGAACTAAACCAAATTGAACTAGAAGGCTCACTTCTACTCTTATTTTGACCAAATTTCTTTTTGTTTTAAGCAGTGGATCTTTAGCTATGGATCTTTTATATTCATCGTGCTATGCTCCTGGCAATGTTATTGAATTCCAGATTCTTTTAATATTTTTTACCCATTATTTAAGCTTTGTTATAATCTTCTATATCTATACATATTTTAATAGAATGATTAAAAAAATCTGTCTTCTGCTTCTTACTCTTAACTACCTTAAATAATTTCCAACTCCAAAAGTTCCAACTAATTATTTTAATAGTTTTATAATAAGCTCTGAGTAAATAAATCATAATCTATCTCAGGGGTTGGCAAACAATGGCCCACTGGCCAAATCCTGCTTTTGTGCAAAAAATTTCTGGGGGCTCATTTGTTTGTGTTTTCTGTGACTGCTTTTGCATTACAACAGCAGAGCTGAATAGTTGTGACAGAGACCATATGGCCGGCAAAGCATAAAATATTTACTACCTGTTCCTTTATAGAAAAAGTTTGCTGAATTTGATCTCTGTTATTTTGGAAAAGCCAGTGATTTTAAGACTTTCCACAGGAAAAACTACCAAAACAAAAAGAAATTTAAAAACACATTTAAAATATTTGTAAGGGAAAAAAGCTAAACAGTCGGATAAACACTGTAGTGGCATGAAAAGTGTTAAGATTTTCAAAACATTTACTACACAATTTAGACTGCTATGTAAATACCTATATTTACTCACAAAACTTAAGAAAGAACCTATGTCTTCCTTTTATAATTTCAAAGATGAATTTTCTGATAAACTTTTGAAGAACACAAATTATTTATTTTTACAAAATCTTAAGTCAGATATATTCCCATGTTGCCCAAAGTAGTCTGATTTCTGATAGTCTTAGCTTCATTAAACAATACTTTTTTTTTTCCCTTTAAGGTAACATTTTGGCTTTCTTAGAAATATAAAAATGAACACATGTCAAGTATTTCATTTAACTCAATTACTGAAGGAATTGAAAATATGTTACTTACTAAAAGGAAAATTTTTAAAATAACTATGAAGTAAAGAAATGCTAAAATGAACTTAAAACAGATGTAAAAATTGGTATAGCACAGGCAATAATCAATGGAAGAAAGTGAAGAGGAACTAAAGAGCCTTTTAATGACAGTGGAAGAAGAGAGTGAAAAATCTGGCTTAAAACATTCAAAAAAACTAAGATCATGGCATCCAGTCCCACCACTTCATGGCAAATAGATGGGAAAATGCAAACAGTGGCAGAGTTTACTTTCTTGCACTCCCAAATCACTGTGGATGACGACTGCAGCCATGAAATTAAAATACACTTGCTCCTTGGAAGAAAAGCTATGATAAACCTAGATAGCATATTAAAAAGCAGAAAAATCACTTTGCTAACAAAGTGAAAGTGAAGTGAAGTCACTCAGTTGTGTCCGACTCTTTGCGACCCCATGGACTGTAGCCTACAGTCATACCCAGATGTGAGAGTTGGACCCTAAAGAAGGCTGAAGGCCAAAGAATTGATGTTTTCAAACTGTGGTGTTGGAGAAGACTTGTGAGTTCCTTGGACTGCAAGGACATCAAACCAGTCAGTTCTAAGGGAAATCAAACCTGAATATTCATTGGAAGGACTGATGCTGAAGCTGAAGCTCCAACACTTTGGCCACCTAGTGCAAAGAGCCAATTCATTGGAAAAGACCCGACGCTGGGAAAGATTGAAGGCAAAAGGAGAAGAGAGTGGCAGAGGACTAGATGGTTAGATGGCATCACTGATGCAATGGACATACATTTGATCAAACTCTGGGAAATTGTGAAGAATAAGGAAGCCTGGTGTGCTGCAGTCCATGGGATCGCAAAGAGTTGAATGTGACTTAGAGACTATACAACTACTGGACACAACCAACTCACGTTTCTGTGAACAGACATTATTTGCATTATTACATGGTTTCTACAACTGAGGCAATTGTAAAGTGGCTCAAAAAGCCATGAAAGACAGGGATCATCTGTATGGAGTAAACAGAAAGTACCCCTGCTAGTCCTGTTTGGCCCATTTCAAAATCACAATTTTTCCTGACATCTCAAATGGTCCATTTTTTCCCCTCACCTTACCTGTTTTATTACCAATATGGAGCCCTGCATTTTTCATCTGTTCCTGTAACACTGTGGTACTTTGAAGAAATGTACAGCACTTTGGGGACTAATGCTAAAGGTAGTTGTATAACTAAAACACAGAAAAGGAACCATTTAACATTTAGCATTATACATTAGTATCCAAAGACCTCAGCTACTCCTCTCTCCAGAGCATATATTTCTAAAATTTCTACTGTCAAAGAGTCAGACATGACTGAGCGACTGAACTGAACTGTACTATTCTCAGTCATCTCTCTACTTCTATGGCCTAGAGAAATTCACTGTTCGTTACTATACTATGTAAAGAAATTGAGCATCCCCTTCTTCTCATTCTTGGATCTGACCATGCCCAAGAGGACACAACTGGTCAGTTAAAAGTTTTCATAGAAATGGATCACAGTGTTTTCCTGAATGAACGAACTAAAGAGCCAGATTTCCTAGAAGTACATTATTGTCAGTTCTCTAGAGGACAAAAATGTCTTTAGTCAATTTTTGATTTTGATTCAAGGCAGTTTCTTTTTCTGAGGCAATAAGTATTGTAGAGTAAGAAAAAAAGTAGGGTAAGGGGTATAGTCAGTCAGCAAAAACAAGACTGGAAACTGACTGTGGCTCAGATCATGAACTCCTTATTGCAAAATACAGACTTAAATTGAATAAAGTAGGGAAAACCACTATACCATTCAGGTATCCTTTATGATTATACAGAGGAAGTGATAGTTTCAAGAGATAGATTTGATAGACAGAGGGCCTGAAGAACTATGGATGGAGGTTCATGACATTGTACAGGAGGCAGTGATCAAGAATATCTGCAAGAAAAAGAAATGAAAAAAGGCAAAATGGTTGTCTGAGGAGGCCTTACAAATAGCTGAGAAAAGAAGAGAAGTGATACCCAAATGATAAAAGGAAAGATATAGCCATTTGAATGCAGAGTTCCAAAGAATAGTGAGGAGAGATAAGAAAGCCTTCATAAGTGAACAATACAAAGAAATAAAGGAAAACAATAGAATGGGAAAGACTAGAGATTTCTTCAAGAAAATTAGAGATACCAAGGGAACATTTCATGAAAAGATGGGCACAATAAAGGACAGAAAGAGTATGAACCTAAAAGAAGCAGAAGATATTAAGAAGAGGTGGCAAGAATGCACAGAAGATCTATACAAAAAAAGATCTTCATGACCCAGATAACCACGATGGGGTGATCACTCACTAGGGCCAGATATCCTGGATTGTGAAGTCAAGAGGGCCTTAGGAAGCATCACTATGAACAAAGTTAGTGGAGGAAGTTATTTAATTCCAGTTGAGCTATTTCAATTCCTAAAAGAGGATTCTGTGAAAGTGCTACACTCAATATGCCAGCAAATTTGGAAAACTCAGCAGTGGCCACAGGACTGGAAAAGGTCAGTTTTCATTCCAATCCCAAAGGAAGGCAATGTCAAAGAATGTTCAAATTACCGCACAATTGCACTCATCTCCCACATTAGCAAAGTAATGCCCAAAATTCTCCAAGCTAGGCTTCAACAGTACATGAGCCATGAAATTCCAGATGTTCAAGCTAGATTTAAATTCTTTCCCAGCATAAGGGTCTTTTCCAATGAGTAGGCTCTTTGCGTCAGATGGCCAAAGTATGGGAGCTTCAACTTCAGCATCAGTCCTTCTGATGAATATTCAGGGTTAATTTCCTTTAGGATGGACTGGTTTAATCTCCCTGCAGTCCAAGGGACTCTAAAGAGTCTTCTCAGACTCTAAAGAGTCTTCTCTAACATGACAGTTCAACATTTCCAACATTCGTTAGATCATTGAAAAAGCAAAAGAGTAACAGAAAACCATCTACTTCTGCTTTACTGACTATGCCAAAGCCTTTGACAGTATAGATCACAATAAACTGTGGAAAATTCTTCAAGAGATGGAATACCAGACCACCTGATCTGCCTCCTGAGAAATCTGTGTGCCAGTGGAATCAACAGTTAGAACTGGACATAGAACAACAGACTGGTTCCAAATTAGGAAAGGAGCACATCAAGGCATATATTGTCACCCTGCTTATTTAACTTATATGGAGAGTACATCATGCAAAATACTGGACTCGATGAACCACAAGCTGGAATCAAGGTTGTCAGGAGAAATATCAATAACCTCAGATACGCAGATGACACCATTCTTATGGCAAAAAGTGAAAAATAACTAAAGAGCCTTTTGATGAACATGAAAGAGGAGAGATAAAAAGCTGGCTTAAAACTCAGCATTCAGAAAACCAAGATCATGGCATCTGGTCCCATCCCCCCTTCATTGCAAATAGATGGGGGAAAATTGGAAACAGTGACAGACTTTTGTTTTTCGGGCTTCAAAATCACTGTAGATTGTGACTGCAGCAATGAAATTAAAAGGCACTTGCTCCTTGGAAGAAAAG
This sequence comes from Oryx dammah, assembly GCF_014754425.2. Classification (NCBI taxonomy): domain Eukaryota; kingdom Metazoa; phylum Chordata; class Mammalia; order Artiodactyla; family Bovidae; genus Oryx; species Oryx dammah. The sequence goes on from NW_024070196.1 coordinate 19,688,883, forward strand.
CTATGACCAATATAGACAGTGTATTAAAAAGCAGTGACATTACTTTGTCAACCAAGGTCTGTCTAGTCAAAGCTATAGTTTTTCTAGTAGTCATGTATGGATGTGAGAGTTGGACTATAAAGAAAGCTGAGAGCTGAAGAATTGATGCTTTTGAACTATGGTGTTGGAGAAGGCTCTTGAGAGTCCCCTGGACTGCAAGGAGATTAAACCAGTCAACCCTAATGGAAATCAGTCCTGAATATTCATTGGAAGGACTGATGATGAAGCTGAAGCTCCAATACTTTGGCCACCTGATGTGAAGAACAGATTCATTCAAAAAGACCCTTATGCTGGGAAAGACTGAAGGCAAGAGGAGAAGGGGATGACAGAGGATGAGATGGTTTAATAGAATCACTGAGTCGATGGATATGAGTTTGAACAAGTTCTGGGATTTGGTGATGGACAGGGAAGACTGGTGTGCTGCAGTCCATGGGGTCGCTAAGAGTCAGACACGATTGACTGACTAAACTGAACTGTCTGAAGGGGTTTGGACAATTCACAGAGCTGAGGTGGGTTTGCTGCTAGAAAACGCCTCCCTTGTATGAGATTCCAATAAAGGAGAATCTTTCCCCAAATAGAAGACCAGTCAGTGTACAGTCCTTAATTGTCAGGGTATTAGCGGAGGTGAAGTCTCTCAGTCGTGTTCAACTCTTTGTGACCCCATGGACTGTAGCCTACCAGGCTCGTCCCTCCATGGGATTCTCCAGGCAAGAGTATTGGAGTGGGTTGCCATTGCCTTCTCCAGGGGATCTTCCCTGACCCAGGGATCAAACCCAGGTCTCCCGCATTCCAGGCGGATGCTTTAACCCATCAGCGGAAGAACAAAGAAATCAGTGAAACTGAGCAGAGTGAGTGAGTAGCCAAGTGTTAGAGGAAAGAGAATGGGGTAGAAGCCAGCTCATGTAGGACCTTATGGATAAGTGTCTGTAAGTCTCACTCTGTCGAGAAGAATTAGTTTTGCCTATTTTCCAGCTCAATTGTCGACAGGTTTCTTTACTCTCAAAAGTGCTTTTGTTTAGAAAAAACATTATGTTGTCACCCTATTTAATGCAGATGACACCACCCTTATGGAAGAAAGTGAAAAGGAACTAAAAAGCTTCATGATGAAAGTGAAAGAGGAGAGTGAAAAGTTGGCTTAAAGCTTAACATTCAGAAAACGAAGATCATGGCATCTGGTCCCATCACTTCATGGCAAATAAATGGGGAAACAGTGGAAACAGTGTCAGAGTTTATTTTGGGGGGCTCCAAAATGACTGCAGATGGTGACTGCAGCCATGAAAATAAAAGACGCTTACTCCTTGGAAGAAAAGTTATGACCAACTTAGATAGCATAATCAAAAGCAGAGACATTACTTTGCCGACTAAGGTCCATCTAGTCAAGGCCATGGTTTTTCCAGTAGTCATGTATGGATGTGAGAGTTGGACTGTGAAGAAAGCTGAGCACCGAAGAATTGATGTTTTTGAACTGTGGTGTTGGAGAAGACTCTTGAGAGTCCTTTGGACTGCAAGGAGATCCAACCAGTCCATTCTGAAGGAGATCAGCCCTGGGATTTCTTTGGAAGGAATGATGCTGAAACTGAAACTCCAGTACCTTGGCCTCCTCATGTGAAGATTTGACTCATTGGAAAAGACCCTGATGCTGGGAGGGATTGGGGGCAGGAGGAAAAGGGGACGACAGAGGATGAGATGGCTGGATGGCATCACCGACTCGATGGATATGAGTTTGAGTGAACTCTGGGAGCTGGTGATGGACAGGGAGGCCTGGCGTGCTGCAATTCATGGGGGTCACAAAGAGCCAGACACGACTGAGCAACTGAACTTAACTGAACTGAAAAATGGTAAATTTTTACAATGATATATGTTCGAGTGAAATCAAGAGCCATTATAGAGTAGTGAGCTGAGGAATGAGATGAAACCCATGTTTGGGAACGCATGTACACCTGTGGTGGATTCATGTCAATCTATGCCAAAACCAATACAGAATTGTAAAGTAAAAATTAAAAATAAATTAATTAATTAAAAAAAATAAAAAATAAAAAATAAATAAAAGAAGGAAATTTAAAAATTTAATTTTCATGGAACAGAAATCACTGACTATCATGTCCAGAGTAAGGGTTACATTGAGCCATGGAGGAGGAAAAATACTTTTCTTTTATCCATGTTAGCTTCTTAGCTGGGTTTCTGTAACAGAAAACAGATTAGTACGAGAAACATATACAAATTTGTTTTACATGATATGGGAGGCTTCATAAGGAAATGAAGGCCCAGTCAAATAAATGGTTAAACCTGAACATTTTTGTGGACCATGATGGCTACTTCATTTCTTCTAAGGGATTCTTGCCCACAGTAGTAGATATAATGGTCATCTGAGTTAAATTCATCCATTACAGTCCATTTTAGTTCTCTGATTTTTGAAATGTCAGCGTTCACTCTTGCCATCTCGTTTGACCACTTCCAATTTACCTTGGTTCATGGACCTAACATTCCAGGTTCCTATGCAATATTGTTCTTTACAGCATCAGACCTTGCTTCTATCACCAGTCACTTCCACAACTGGGTGTTGTTTTTGCTTTGGCCCCATCTCTTCATTCTTTCCAGAGTTATTTCTCCACTCTTCTCCAGTAGCATATTGGGCATCTACCAACCTGGGGAGTTCATCTTTCAGTGTTATATCTTTTTGCCTTCTCATAAAGTTCATGGGGTTCTCAAGGAAAGAACAGTGAAGTGGTTTGCCATCCCCTTCTCCAGTGGACCACGTTTTGTCAGAACTGTTGCCACAACTTGTCCGTCTTAGGTGGCCCTTCATGGCATGGCTCATAGTTTCATTGAGCTAGAGGAGGCTGTGGTCCATGTGATCAGTTTGGATAGTTTTCTGTGATTGTGGTTTTCATTCCTTCAGCTTAAAATATTAACACTGACAAGGTATCATATCTGGGGGGTTATGTGCCCTGCATCCCATCATAACCAATTGCTAAAATCTCCTAGGAGTAAGGAGGAGTAATCCCAGGCCTACAGAGATGGCAGAAAAGACAGGTGAGCTTCAAACCTGGGGGTTTTATGGAAAAGGGATGGCAGGTAAGAGTCTGAAGGGTAGAAATAAGGAGCAAAGAAGAAATCTGTCCCATCTCATGGCTCACTAGAAGGTTTCAGGGGAAACAGTGATTAAGTTTGAGAGTCAGATTTCAATTAGAGCAAAAAAGTGAAAGTTATGTTTTCTGAATGTACTTATTATACAGTACCATGAATGTATGTAAAACGTCTCAAAGCGTAGATACTTCAGCCAGACAAACTTGACAATAAATGTTATTACCAAGTGTGTAAATTTAGGAAAGATGTTAAACTTTCTAAGTCTCATTTTTCTCTTCAAAAATGGGTGCACTATACTTATCTAATTTTTGTAAGAAGAGGTTGGAATAGGAAGAATCACATATCTAGTGTGGAGTCTGAAATATTACAATAGACAAATAAATAGTAACCCAAATAGATACTTTAAAAGTTTATATTAAATAAATTGATAAGATACTCTATCCAGGTTCTAAGGCAAAAAATTAACTAGATTACTTTCTCAAAATGGCAACGAACTCCACTAGTCTTGCCAGGAAAATTCCAGGGACAGAGGAGCCTGGTAGGCTATAATCCATGGGGTCGCAGAGTTGGACACGACTGAGTACACACACATACATTATGCATCTACTGAGCATATTCTATGCACAAGTTGCAGAGAGAAATGGGCCTAATTCATTAACTTCCCCCTTTTAAAATATGCACATTTTCATGTCATTATGCTCCAAATTCAACAATGGCTTTTAATTTTATTTAAAATAAAAGCTTAAGTTTTAAAGAACCAATTTAAAGGATTTTTCTATGCAAATGTGATTTTAATACTGCTTGCTAACTTCACATCAAAATGAAATTGAGCATTTTACCTCAAGCCAAGATGAAATTACTTCAGGCCAAGATGAAATAACATGGACTGGATTTACCTCTGGCTTAAAACAGCAAAAACAAAACAAAACTAGCAGTGATTTTTCAGGTACTGGATGTCAAACAACAAAAACCAAGTATCCTTGAATGACAAGAAGCAAACGAGGATGGTAGAGGTAGTGGAAAGGGGCCCTCAACTGCCCCAGGTTTCTGCCCTGGGAGAGTTTCCAGCAACAGAGCAGGAGGGGGAGCTAACTGGAGTCTGGCAGTCTCTCTGCAGTAAAGGGATGGAGCTGAGGTACAGAAAACAGCAAGGCAGCTAGAGTTCATAGATCAGAGGACAGGAGAAAGAAGGCTATGGAGAAGAACACCTCTGAGCTATGGAGAAGCTCTGTGGTGATATATTCCGCTGAATACTGATCAGCACAAATCTGTGAAGAAACTGCTGATTCCAACAAAAACCATGTGAAAGGTAAAGAAACATCCATTCCTGGAATTCAAACTGGGCCTAGAATAGTGCTTGTTTCTAGCAGCCAGAATGGTGGAAAGAGAAAGAGAAAAAATGTCACTGGAGAATGTTATACAGGTTGTTTGAGAGCTATAGTACTTACCGTTTTACTATAAAGGGCTTAGCTGAGATGGTGACAGAAAAGAACCTCTAAAGAGGGAAAAAAGGAAACAAAAATGGCACTTTTAGAACAAATTACTACTACCAGAAGTGACAAATGAGACCAGTAAATGGTAGCCAGTGGATAGTGATTTGGGTTTGAAGGAAGCTAATGATTCTGACCAGTATGACAATTCATCAGCAAATCCCCTGCTTGGAAGCCAATATCTTCTCCCTCCAAAAATATCCCTTTTAAAGGGATGGGAGGGCAGGAATGTGGCTGCCTTCCTCTGGCAGCCTGTGATGCAACATAAAATGTCTAAAGCAGTGTGTCATAAACTCCAGTCTATTAAATAAAATTCATCTAGGAAATCTTGTTAAACTTCAGATAGCGATACAATTGGCCTAGGGTAAGGCCAGCCATTCTGCATATCTGTTTCCTCCCAGAGCTTCTGTTGCCGGTAGCCAGGCCATACTTTAAGTAGTGAAGGTCTGAAAGCTTTCAAGTGCTGTGTGCACTTTAATTGTTGGTGTTTAGTCACTTAGTCTTTCGTCACTCTTTTGTGACCCCATGGACCGTGGCCTATTAGGTTCCTCTGTCCATGGGATTTCCCAGGCAGATTATTGGAATGTGTTGCCATTTCCTTCTCCAGGGTATCTTCCCGATCCAGGGATCAAACCGGTGTCTGTGGCATTGGAAGGTGAATTCTTTACTACTAAGCTACTAGGGAAGCCCACATTTTAATTAGGGGGTCCTAAAAATGGAGCAGTGGAGCCTAAGTTTTTGTGGCTCCAAGGTACATATACCATTTCTGTTACATAAATAGCAGTGGTTGTTGTTTAGTCACTAAGTCGTATCTGACTCTTTTGTGAACCCAGTGGATTATAGCCTGCCAGGCTCCTCTGTCCAGGGGCTTTCCCAGGCAAGAATACTGGAGTGGGTTGCCACTTCCTTCTCCAGGGGATCTTCCTGACCCAGGGATTGAACCCACGTCTCCTGCATTGCAGGAGGGTTCTTTACCTGCTGAACCACCAGGGAAGACCATAGTAAGTAGTACCTACTGCTAAGGAAGGAAGTTGCCTAATGGAAACAATGTATAAAGAATATCAGATGATGTAGAACACTTTTATATTAAAAATGGATAAAATCTACATTAGCAATATAAATATTTTCAGGATGAAACATTTACAGGCT
>NW_024070196.1:19694657-19704153 GCF_014754425.2 Oryx dammah
TACCACCCTTAACAGCCAAGATGCCAGGACATTCCTTTGATGGAGTTGATATCCAGATCTAATTTTCTCATTTTAATGATATGTGTGGTTTTCCAATACTCAGTCTGAAATATTGATATGTCACCATAGTGGAACATCAAGCCCATTTTGTAATTTGAGGGTAATTTACAAAGTGTGTGGCTGTATGCTATATGACTTCTTTTGTCAAAGTTGCATGTCCTTAACTCAGCTGAGAAAACACTTATTGGGAGCCAAGGATTTGCAAAGCCATTGTGTATTAAATGATCGATGATGCGCAAATTGACTAGAGATAGCCTCTGCCAATTCATGGAGGAGACAGCTACTTGCAAAAACTGTATGAGACAAACTCAGGAAAGCTGTGTAACTATTTAATTCATTTAAACATTTGCTGAGCTATTGCTATGATAGGCATTATGAAAAGCAGTGACAGAAAGAGACAGCTTTGACCTTAAGAAACGTGTAATCAAAATTTAGAAAGACAAGGAAGTACATAGTGCTGTGGTAATTGCTATAAAGAACATAGGCACGTATACAATGAATCTCTGAACTTCTCAATGTCAAAGACGATAGGTACTAAATCTACACATATGTGCTATTACTTTAATGGCAGGCATCAATATCAGATTATAACACTGCTAAGCCTGAACAGAGCCCTTTCACCCACAGTATTAATATCCAAGTCATCATAGAAGCCCTTTGTTCCTATGCACAATCTTAGATATTACGTTCTTGCTCTTCTTCCAATCCCTGCCAAGTCAATTACCAGTTTCTATGGATGCATTTCATTGTAACACATTCACTGCAAATGTGTCTGTGCAGTTCTCTATTCCTCATCCAAATCTAGTTCATTTTTTTCTTAATATACTTCAAGTGTGGCCTTCAAATTGTACTCTTTGATTTAATCTTTTTAATTCTATAGCAAGTGTCTATAACACTCCATATATAACTCCCAGTTTGTCAATCATAAACTTATGATTTATATTTTTCATAAATTAGAATCTTAATTCTTCAATCTAGTAATTAAGGTGGAGAAGGAAATGGCAACCCACTCCCCACTATTCTTGCCTGGAGAATTCCAGGGATGGAAGAACCTGGTGGGCTGCTGTCTGTGGGGTCGCACAGAGTCAGACACAACTAAACTGCTGCGACTTAGCAGCAGTACCAGCAGCAAAAGCAGTAATTAAGGGCCATCATAATTACTCTAACTGTATCAACATGCACAGCACTCTAAAGTTTATAAGGAACATTCATACCATGATCATGACATTAATCTACAGAGAATAGGTAAAATATAATATTTTTCTAAGAGAGATAATGACCCTTCTGAAGTAACAGGGCAATTGAGAATGACCCCAGTTTGAATTTAGGTATTTTGCCTTCAAATATGAATCTTCCAAGATATAATGATCAATACCACTTTACATAAATCAGATGTCCCCATAATGATAGTTTTCTTCAAGAATAATGTGTTACCTGGCCACATATAAACAAAAACAGAAAAACCCTTTTACTTGAAATGCTTTTCTCCACTCTATATTATTCCATGTCTATTATCCTCAAGGACACCAACTTACCTTCTTTAGAAAATCACTTCTGGGTAGAATTCATCTTACTTTTATTATTTTTGAAATTAATTAATTGTTCTCCATACTTATTCAAATTTTACTACACTATCTTCACTTGCTGTATTAGTTTATAGTTTGTTTGACCTTGATATTTATAGTTTGACTTCAACTCTCTTAGACATACTATGTCTTTTGATATTTAAACATATTATGTAATACTTGATATAGTTCTTTGCATATAGCAAATATCCATTGAATGCTTGTAGGCCATTCAATGATCCACTGGAAAGATCCATTACTGATCTTTCCCATTGCATACTGTCTCTTCTGTCTCTAGATATAGTTGTGGTAGGCAGATTAATGGCCTCCCAAAGATGTCCATGTTTAATCCCCAGAAACTATGCTTTGTTTAGGTTAAATGCAAAGAGCAATTAAAGAATTGTAGAAAGAATTAAATGTGCTAATCAGCTGACCTTGTAATGGGGAGATTATTCTGGATTACCTGGGAGGCTTGACACATCACAGGAGTTCTTATAAATAATAGAGGGAAGCAGAAGAGAGAGAACCAGAGAGATGATAGCATGAGAAGGATTCACCCAACTTAACCGGATTTATAGATTCAGCAAAGGACCATGAATGAAAGCACAGGGAGCTCAGCTAGGTGTTCTGTGATGACCTGGATGGGTGGATGGGGGTGGAGTGGGGGAGAGGTCCAAGAAGAAGAGGACATATATATACACATAGCTGATTCACTTCACTGTACAGCAAAAAGTAACAACACTGTAAAGCAATTATACTCCAATAAAAAGGAAAAGAGAGAGAGAGAGACTGTTAATGGCCTCCAAAAGCTGGAAAAGATTAAAAAAAAAAAAAGAAAAAAGATTTTCCTCTAGAATCTCTAGAAAGATGGGTAGCTGTGAGTTTAACCTAAGGGAGACCAATTTCATCCTCTGACTTTCAGAACTATATGATGATAAGTTTGTGCTGTTTTAAGCCATTGTTTATGATAGTGTGTTCCAGCAGTCACAGGAAATGAATATATAACTAACATACCATTTATTTGATAAAAATACTAAAGATGGGCTTTCATGGAAAATCTATTGAGATTTTCTGAATCATATGAAGAGTAAATTTTCCACAAGTATTTTCTGTGTGTGTTTGAAACCTGATTATAAACAGCTGCAGCTAAATGTCAGTCAGTCAGTCAGTCATTTCAGTAGCTCAGTTGTGTCCGATTCTTTGCAACCTGTTGGACTGTAGCACACCAGGCCTCCCTATCCATCACCACCTCCCAGAGCTTGCTCAAACTCAAGTCCATCGAGTTGGTGATGCCATTCCACCATCTCATCCTCTGTCATCCCTTTCTCCTCCCGCCTTCAATCTTTCCCAGCATCAGGGTCTTTTCCAGTGAGTCAGTTCTTCACATCAGGTGGCCAAAGTATTGGAGCTTCAGCTTCAGCAACAGTCTTTCTAATGAATATTCAGGACTGATTTCCTTTAAGATTGACTGGTTGGATCTCCTTGCAGTCCAAGGGACTCTCAAGAGTCTTCTCTAACACCACAGTTTGAAAGCATCAATTCTTTGGCTCTCAGCTTTCTTTATACTCCAACTCTCACATCCATACATGACTACAGGAAAAAGCACAGCTTTGATTAGACAGATCTTTGTCAGCAAAGTAATGTTTCTTCTTTTCAGTATGCTATCTAGGTTGGTCATAGCTTTTCGTCCAAGGAGTAGGTGTTTTTAATTTCATGGCTGCAGTCACCATCTGGTGTGATTTTGGAGCCCAGAAAACTAAAGTCTCTCACTATTTCCATTGTTTCTCCATCTATTTGCCATGAAGTGATGGGACTGGATGCCATGATTTTAGAACATAAATCCTCTTCACATGAACCCTTCTACCCTTTTTGACTGCATCTACCATCATTATTCTTTCATTCAAGACCCACGCCATTCTATGTACAGCTTTCTAAAAGAGCTAAGTGCGCCTCTAAATTCTGGCTTTTTCTCATTGCCCCCTTGCCCTCTGTACACTTGGGTTTTAAAAGTCAGTTTGGACATCACTTGCATGGCAACCTTGCTGTCCTTCATCTGAGGTAGGCCCTGTCCTTTGTGTCTCCTTTGCCTACTGTATATTATTTGCTATAGTTTAGTTGCTTTTTAATATCTCAGTTTTCCCATCTAAGTTTTAAGCAACTTGTGTTCAGGAAGTATGCTTTGAGCCATCATTCCAACCCCAGCCTTAGCAGTGCTGTTCACAATAGTGACTCAATAAAATATTGGGCAGTGAACAGAAGAACTCTCAAACCTCTCAAACATCTCTCTATAGTGCATTTTCAAATTATGTTCTGCATTTGATTCATTCTCATTCCCCAATGCCTCTTTTGCTGACATTTTAAATTTCTTCTTTTCACAGAGTTCCGTGGTAACATTCTATTTCCCTTCTTCCTTTTATTGCCAATTCCTGAGATGTGAGTCACACCTGTGCCACAGCTTCAACTCATTTACGTTTTAATCCTCTGCATATCTGGCTTTTGAAAGCACCCTACTACGGAAATTATTCTCTTAATATCACCACCTGCCTACTTCAATTCAATAACCTTTTCTCAATTCGTGTTTTATTAAATCTCTCCAATTCTTTAGACTTTTGATCTTTAAGCCTCTTTATTATTCTTGTTCTTCTGTTCTTTTCTGCTAGTTTCTCTTTCTCCAGAGCTGGCCCGTTTCCTCTTGATTCATAACTGTGGTTCTTACTCTAATTTGGTTCTGTGCCTCCTGCTCCCCTCTTAAAGACTCACACGATCTGTCCTCTCACAGGTTTTTACATCCCACTCCCTGGTTTCTCACCTTTGCTTCAGGTCCATATGTGTAAAACTAAATGGCAATACAAATTTGTTTCTCTGACATTATTGGAAACTCAGCCTTTCCTAAACAAATATTATTTTCCCTGAATTCAGTTACCCTTCAGAATACACCCATGACTGTAAGGATAACGGCTTTAGTTGTAATTCCCTGTATTTGAAAATATAGAAGCAGCATGGATTCCTATTTTTATTTTACCCATTGGATTCAATTATTCATAGTTTCCTCATATCTATGATATACATAATATTAATATTCACAATTCTTTTGCCCTTTAGTGATTGTGCACTCATTTCCTACCTAATTTTTTAGGCAGATATAATTTGAGTACAAATCCTGATCCCCTCTCTGTCTGCTGTTTAGCCAAGGGGAAGCTGTTTAACTTCTCTAAGCCTCAATTTTCTCAATTTATAGAAATAGCACCATAAACATACTCAATAATACTAATAGTTTATATGCTCTGAGAGTGAATTACTGTAAATAAAACATTAAGCCCAATTTCCGACTAGAGTAAAAGCATTGACTAAATAGCAGATATTATTGTGTTCATCTCCCAAATGACACTTTTTTTCACATGTTATCTCAGAAATCAGATTGTTTTATAATCAATAGTATGTCATAGATTATGTGTCAATTTTGTTTACTCATTGTTCTAGAATAATCAATAAATATTGCATTGGCAAAAGGATTCTCTGCCTCTGAGCTACTAGGAGAGCCCATATTCATTTGAAATTGCTTGCCTTCCTCCTTGAATCAGAAGAGGGCAGTATTATTGCTTGCTTCCTTCCATGATGATGTTTCACTTATTTTGGACATTTTCCTAGAGTCTGTTGCAGTAGGTTCTCTTTAACATTCACTTCTGAGAGCCATATATAAAAGGGCTCAAGCCAAATGTTAGTGGGCCTTTCAAGCTCTGGCACCCAGTTAATGCATCCAGTAGAACCATCACCTGGGAGTGGGCAGGAAGCTGGCAGAGGGGATGGAAAGAACACCTGTTCCCTTGAGTGCTATCTGTCCCCTAGTGAGCAGGGAAGAATGAGCATGTGTCCTGATTTTCACATTCTTTTAATATCCACAGTAGGAGGATAATCAGGCTTTTGGAAAAATAAAATTTGAGTAGTCAATATACATAAAATCTATGCAGTATATTTCTAGATGAAGTAAACTATCAGATTACTAACTTAAACTATTTATAGGATTTATTTTAATAAAAATTTAATTTTGAGCAACCAATATAGGCTGTAAGTGATTTGGGTTAAAAGACTGCTGTCCACTGAAGAATAAGATTTGAAGTTTACAGAATATAGATTGGATTTAATGGTACAAAACTTATTTTGAACAACTAGCCTATATTTATATGCAATAATTATTTATGCATCAGCTATTTAGTAATCCAAAATGATAAAACACCAGAATGCTAGTCCCTTAGATTTCTGTCAACCATGTCATGTATACTCAAAAGAGACTCATTAAAAACATATTTAAAAAATCTGTTATCTTTTAAGTAAATGCATACATATTTCTTTATTAATGAAGATTGCCCAATCTTATTAATGCAAAATGTAAATTATTGTTAAATAATATCAATACCTTTATAGTTGATTCCTTTTCCTATATTACACCTACCTTCCCTTTCTATCATGGTGGAGTAGAAGGACATGCACTCATCTTCTCCTGTGAGAACTCCAAAATTAAAACTTGATGCTGAACAACCGTCAACAGGAAAATGTTGGATCCCACCCAAAAAAGATACCCCACGTCCAAAGGCAAAGGAGAAGCCCCAACAAGATGGTAGGAGGGGAGAAATTACATTTAGTATCAGACCCCATACCTACCAGAGACGCTCAGAGGGCTCAAACAAAATCTTGTGTGCACCAGGAGAACCCACAGAGACAGAGACAGACCTGCCTTTGAGAGTTTGAGTGTCTTCTGTGGAAGTACAGGTCAGCAGCCTGTACACATGGATCACATGGACCACAGCCTGTCTAAATCAATGAAACTATGAGCCATGCCATTTAGGGGCACCCAAGATGGACAGGTCATGGTGAGAGTTCTGACAAAGTGTGGTCCACAGGAGAAGGGAATTGCAAACCACTTCAGTATTCTTGCCTTGAGAATCTCATGAACAGTATGAAAAGACAAAAAGATAGGACACTGAAAGATGAACTACCCAGGTCGGTAGGTGCCCAATATGCTACTGGAGAACAGTGGAGAAATAACTCCAGAAAGAATGAAGAGATGGAGCCAAAGCAAAAACAAGACCCAGTTGTGGGTATGATTGGTGATGGAAGTAAAGTCCAAAGCTGTAAATAACAATGTTCCATAGGAACCTGGAATGCTAGGTCCATAGATCAAGGTAAATTGGAAATGGTCAAACAGGAGATGGCAGGAGTGAACATTGACATTTTAGGGATCAGTGAACTAAAACAGACTGAAATGGGTAAATTTAACTTAGATGATAATTATATCTATGACTGTGGGCAAGAATCCATTAGAAGAAATAGAGTAGCCATCATAGTTAAAAAAAAGATTCCAAAATGCAGTACTTGGATGCAATCTCAAAAATGACTCAAAATATAATGATTTCAAAATCATTTATGTTCATTTCCAAGGCAAACCATTAAATATTACACTAATCTAAGTCTATGCCCCAAACACTAAGGCCAAAGAAGCTGAATTTGAATGGGTCTATGAAGACCTCTTGAGAGTCCTTTGGACTGCAAGGAGATCCAACCAGTCCATCGTAAAGGAGATCAGCCCTGGGTATTCTTTGGAAGGAATGATGCTAAATCTGAAACTCCAGTACTTTGACCACCTCATGCGAAGCATTTGGCTCATTGGAAAATACTTCGATGCTGGGAGGGATTGGGGGCAGGAGGAAAAGGGGATGACAGAGGATGAGGTGGCTGGATGGCATCACTGGCTCGATGGAAGTGCCTTTGAGTGAACTCTGGGAGATGGTGATGGACAGGGAGGCCTGGAGTGCTGCGATTCATGGGGTGGCAAAGAGTCAGACATGACTGAGAGACTGACTGAACTGAACTGATGAAGACCTACAAGACTTCTAGAACTAACAGCCAAAAAGATGTCATTTTCATCATAGGGGACTGGAATGCAAAAGTAGGAAGTCAAGAGATACCTGGAATAACAGGCAAATTTGGCCTTGGAGTACAAAATGAAGCAGGGAAAGGCTAACAGAGTTTTGCCAAGAGAATGCACTGGTAATAGCAAATACCCTCTTCCAACAACACAAGAGAAGATTCTACACATGGACATCACCAGATGGTCAACACCAAAATCAGATTGATTATATTATTTGCAGCCAAAGATGGAGAAACTCTATACAGTTAGCAAAAAGAAAACCAGGAGCTGATGGTAGCTCAGTTCATGAACTCCTTATTGTAAAATTCAGACATACATTGAAAAAAGCAAGGAAAACCACCAAACCATTCAGGTATGGCCTAAATCAAATCCCTTGTGATTATACAGTAGATGTGACAAATAGATTCAAGGGATTACCTCTGACAGACAGAGTGCCTGAAGAACTATGGATAGAGGTTCATGACATTATACAGTAGGCAGTGATCAACACTATCCCCAAGAAAAAGAAATGTAAAAAGGCAAAATGGTTGTCTGAGGAAGCCTTATAGATAGATTAGAAAAGAAGAGAAGTAAAAGGCAAAGGAGAAAAGGAAAGACATACCCATTTAAAAGTAGACTTCCAAAGAATAGCAAGGAGAGATAAGAAAGCCTTTCTTGGTGATCAGAGCAAAGAAATAGAGGAAAACAATAGAATGGGAAAGACTAGAGATCTCTTCAAGAAAATTAGAGATACTTATGGAACATTTCATCCAATGATGGGCACAATAAAGGACAGAAATGGTATGGACCTAACAGAAGCAGAGGATATTAAGAAGAGGTGGCAACAATATACAGAAGAACTATACAAAAAAGATCTTCATGACCCAGATAACCATGATGATGTGATCACTCACCTAGAGCCAGACATCCTGGAATATGAAGTCAAGTATCACTATGAACAAAACTAGTAGAGGTGATGGAATTCCAATTGAGCTGTTTCAAATCTTAAAAGATGATGCTGTGAAAGTGCTACACTCAATATACCAGCAAATTTGGAAAACTCAGCAGTGACCACAGAACTGGAAAAGATTTCACTCCAATCCCCAAGAAAAGCAACGCCAAAGAATGTTCAAACTACTGCACAATTGGACTCATCTCACATGCTAGCAAAGTAATGCTCAAAATTATCCAAGCTAGGCTTCAATAGTATGTGTGCTGTGAACTTCCAGATGTTCAAGCTAGATTTAGAAAAGACAGAGGAACCAGAGATCAAATTGCCAACATCTGTTGGATCATTGAAAGAGAAAAAGAGTTCCAGAAAAATAACTAATTCTGCTTTACTGTGTATGCCAAATACTTTGGCTGAAAATTCTTCAAGAGATGGGAATACCAGACCACCTGATCTGCCTCCTGAGAAATCTGTATGCAGGTTAAGAATCAATAGTTAAAACTGGACACAGAACAACAGACTGGTTCCAAATAAGGAAATGAGTATATCAAGGCTATATATCATCACCCTGTTTATTTAACTCATATACAGAGTACATCATGTGAAATTCTAGACTGGATGAAGCACAAGCTGGAATCAAGATTGCCAGGAGAAATATCACTTCAGTTCAGTTCACTTCAGTCGCTCATTCGTGTCCGACTCTTTGAGACCCCATGAATCGCAGCACGCCAAGCCTCCCTGTCCATCACCAACTCCTGGAGTTCACTCAGACTCACGTCCATCGAGTCAGTGATGCCATCCAGCCATCTCATCCTCTGTCGTCCCCTTCTCCTCCTGCCCCCAATCCCTCCCAGCATCAAAGTCTTCTCCAATGAGTCAACTCTTCGCATGAGGTGGCCAAAGTACTGGAGTTTCAGTTTCAGCATCATTCCTTCCAAAGAAATCCCAGGGCTGATCTCCTTCAGAATGGACTGGTTGGATCTCCTTGCAGTCCAAGGGACTCTCAAGAGTCTTCTC
>NW_024070196.1:19704163-19769766 GCF_014754425.2 Oryx dammah
ACTGGTTGGATCTCCTTGCAGTCCAAGGGACTCTCAAGAGTCTTCTCCAACACCACAGTTCAAAAGCATCAATTCTTCGGCGCTCAGCCTTCTTCACAGTCCAACTCTCACATCCATACATGACCACAGGAAAAACCATAGCCTTGACTAGATGGACCTTTGTTGGCAAAGTAATGTCTCTGCTTTTGAATATGCTATCTAGGTTGGTCATAACTTTTCTTCCAAGGAGTAAGCATCTTTTAATTTCATGGCTGCAGTCACCATCTGCAGTGATTTTGCAGCCCAGAAAAATAAAGTCTGACACTGTTTCCACTGTTTCCCCATCTATTTCCCATGAAGTGATGGGACCGGATGCCATGATCTTCGTTTTCTGAATGTTGAGCTTTAAGCCAACTTTTTGACTCTCCTCTTTCACTTTCATCAGGAGGCTTTTTAGTTCCTCTTCACTTTCTGCCATAAGGGTGGTGTCATCTGCATATCTGAGGTTATTGATATTTCTCCCGGCAATCTTGATTCCAGCTTGTGCTTCTTCCAGTCTAGTGTTTCTCATGATGTACTCTGCATAGAAGTTAAATAAGCAGGGGGACAATATACAACCTTGATGTACTCCTTTTCCTGTTTGGAACCAGTCTGTTGTTCCATGTCCAGGTCTAACTGTTGCTTCCTGGCCTACATACAGATTTCTCAAGAGGCAGGTCAGGTGGTCTGGTATTCCCATCTCTCTCAGAGTTTTCCACAGTTTATTGTGATCCACACAGACAAAGGCTTTGGCATAGTCAATAAAGCAGAAATAGATGTTTTTCTGGAACTCTCTTGCTTTTTCCATGATCCAGCGGATGTTGGCAATTTGATCTCTGGTTCTTCTGCCTTTTCTAAAACCAGCTTGAACATCAGGAAGTTTACGGTTCATGTATTGTTGAAGCCTGGCTTGGAGAATTTTGAGCATTACTTTACTAGCATGTGACATGAGTGTAATTGTGTGGTAGTTTGACTATTCTTTGGCATTGCCTTTCTTTGGGACTGGATGAAGCACAAGCTGGAATCAAAATTGCCAGGAGAAATATCAATAACCTCAAATATGCAGATGACACCACCGTTATGCAGAAAGTAAAGAACTAAAGAGCCTCTTGATGAAAGTGAAAGTGAAAGGGGAGTGAAAAAGTTGGCTTAAAACTTAACATTCAGAAAACTAAGATCATGGCATCTGGTTCCATCACTTCATGACGAATAGATGGAGAAACAGTGGAAACAGTGAAATACTTATTTTGGGGGGCTCCAAAATCACTGTAGATGGTAACTGCAATCATGAAATTAAAAGATACTTACTCCTTGGAAGAAAAGTTATGACAAACCTAGACAGCATATTAAAAAGCAGTGACATTACTTGCCAACAAGGGTCCATTCAAACCTATAGTTTTTCCAGGGTCATGTATGGATGTGAGAGTTGGACTATAAAGATAGCTGAGCACTGAAGAATAGATGCTTTTGAACTGTGGTATTGGAGAAAACTCTTGAGAGTCTCCTGAGTCACAAGCAGATCAAAGTAGTCTATCCTAAAGGAAATCAATCCTGAATTTTTATTGGAAGGACTCATGCTGAAGCTGAAACTCCAAAACTGTGGCCACCGAATGAGAAGAACTGACTCATTGGAAAACACCCTTATGCTTGGAAAGATTTAAAGCAGGAGAAGGGGATGACAGAGGATGAGATGGTTAGATAGCATCAAAGACTCGATGGACAGAGTTTGAATGAGTTCTGGGAATTGGTGATGGACAGGGAAGCCTGGTATGTTGCAATCCATGGGGTCACATAGAGTTGGACAGGACTGAGTGACTGAATTGAACTGAACTGAACTGTACCCTGTTCCCGATAGGATCTAACTCTTACTGGAACAAACTGTCAGAATCCAATCACTTCTTAATCATTCTTGTTTTTGTTTTCCCTCAATCACAAAAATTTCTTGAAAATAGCTTTAGGGATATTTTAAAATTATTCTTCAAAAACTCAGTTGGATCTGTCCAAATTTACACACAGTGTACATGTTGCCAAAACTAATTTGATTCAACTTACACTTGATATAATTTGTTCTTCCTTTTTAACTCATTAACTGATTCTGGGCCTGCAATGTACTTTTTTTAGATTAAAGAGTCAAAAATCATTGTTCTGATTTGCTCAAACAGGTAAGAGTTATATACTGATTTTGTTTTTATGGGAAATATACTGCCATATTTACTCTGTCTTTGGTGTAGTCTAAAGATGAATCAAAACCACTGTCACAAACACTGGAGAAAATAAAAACAGTGTCTTGGAAAAGTCTATAAACAGGATATGCTTTCTGGTATACTGGAAATATCAGTTAGTGAGATAGTAATAAAAGTAGGACATGTTAAATCTTTTCATAGCTACAATTATTCAAGATTAACCAAGATAAGCCAAGGTAGGTACATATACTCATTGTTAACTAATGTCTCAAATATACCCAAAGAGGTAGAATCTTCTTCTGCATAGGCAGATCCACATATGGCTGACTCTTGCAAAGACTTTGTAAAAACTTTGGTTGCAAGGGGAGGATTTTATAGGTGTAATCGTATATTTAAGGAGCAAAAATGATTATGGATCACACTATAACATTAAGATATAGATGTTTCTTTTGTCCGTCTATCTCCCAAATATAGAAAGGAAGGAGAATCTCCTTCATTTTGTCTTTACTCTGGCATCAAACTAACATTCTAGTTTCTACATAATAAGGGATCACATCTCATAGACAATTATCTTTGTGTTTTTGGAAAACAGACCCATTATTGGTGAGGTTGTTTAATGGTTTTGGTTTCTCATGAACCCTCTCTCCTTGGCTTGCAAATGGGCACCTACTTACTGTGTCCTCAAATGGCTTACTCTATGCATATACATCCCAGTGTATCTCTGTCTTTACATAAGGACACCAGTCATACTGGACTAAATCCCACTCACAGGACCTCATTTAACTTTTAGTTACCAATTTAAAGGGCTTACCCAATGGCTCAGTAGGTAAAGAACCCACCGGCAATGCAGGAGATGCAGGTTGCAACCCACTCCGGTATTCTTGCCTGGGAAATCCCATTCACAGAGGAGCCTGGCGGGTTATAGTCTGTGGGGTTGCAAAAGAGAAAGACACCACTTAGCAACTAAACAACAACAATGGCTCCTCTTGGGCAGATGACCCTCAAATGAATAAACAAGTAATCTGTACCACAACCCTTTATGTATAATTGTATCCTGATATCATTAAGAACAGCATACTTGAAATAATACATCCAACTGAAGAAAAGGAACTCTAAGATTTATGCAGTGGCTGTGAATCCATAACACTGCTGAAATCTTACTGTGCAGGTTAACATTTCCTGCCTTGGCAGGGAAATAAATTCTTTGGTTAGGCCTTCATTTCCTCCAATATGGAGAAACTCCCCCTCAGAGTTCCTCCACATCCTTAGCTTTTCATTCCAGTTGACCCCAATCTAATCAGCCTGTTCGGTCATATCTGAGATGGGCATTAAAGCCAGTTGAGGGTGGCCCAATTTCAGAAGTTCAAGGATTTTAGTACAAATGTGAGCCAGGAGTCACTTTAGAAGTTGAAGAAAAAAAACATTTTTTAATGTACCTGTTTCTTAAATTATTAACATCAGTTCTGTCACCAATTTCCTCCCTTACCTTCAACTGAAAATAATTATTGCAACAGAACCCTAACTGACCTTCCTATGTATTCCTTTAGTATGATTTTCAAATTATCACCTGAGAATTACCTTCTAAATTTAAATCTGCTAATGTTGCTTATCAATTGCTTCCCGTGATCTGCTGAATAAAATGCAAACTCTTTAGCATTATATGCAAATTTGTTTAGCTCTCAACTCTTTAACACTGTCTCTTTCTAGCCTGATTGATTTGCTTGATTTCCATACTCCAGACAAAGCAACATACTGGCAAAATTTTAACTCCTTGAATATATTTGCATATATTCCATATCCCATGTGTTTTCACACACAAGTCTACCTTGCCTATCCTCCCCACCCTGTTGCTGTTCATATATTCATATTTCAAGTCAAGTTCAAGACCTCTCTGATAGAGTCCCTTGAGATAGGGTTAACTACTCCCTTCCCCAGGCTACAATAAATACTGCACAGACCATATGAACAAGGTATCTTAACAAGATGCACTGGAGAAGGAAATGGCAACCCACCCCAGTGTTCTTGCCTGGAGAATCCCAGGGACGGGGGAGCCTGGTGGGCTGCCATCTATGGGGTAGCACAGAGTCAGACACGACTGAAGCGACTTTGTAGTAGCCAAAGTGTGAAATCTGGAGAACTTGCATGTTTATCTATTCTTACATTTAACATAATGTCTGGCATGATTTTTGTGTTCAAAACATTAATTGGGGTAGTAAAGAATAATGGTAAGAAATTGTACCCTGTAATAAGGTAAGCACTAGTTTAAATCCTGATTTTTTCCATAACTAGCTTTGGAACCTTGTATAATCTAATTAATGTAATTTGTACACCTGCAAAATGGGAATGATGATAGATAGTAATGTGATCTCATTAAGAACTAAGCCTGGCCTATAGTAGATGCCTTATAAACTTTAGATTGCATTATCTCTTACCTCTTTTGGATGGATTAAAGAATTGGCTTATTCTGACTTAGAAGGCTTCATATATAAGGCCATCTAGTATACCACTTAAGAGGTCTAGTTAAATACCATCAAGATCTCATTAAAACTGACAAAATTCTTCTATGTATTCCTCATAGTTGAGACAGGTTATCACTATATTTATTGTTGTTGGACATAAAATCTACAGAGGGAAATAGATTTTACAAACTGAGTAGTAGTAAAGGAAAACAGTTTTATACTTGGTAGGATTTTCTTAGTAATATGGGAGCTGGGTGGCTGAGATGGCCACCATATTAGAAACTTACATTCTAATACTGATTTCATTTTTATCTTGTTTCTGTCAATGCATATTCATGAGTCATAAATATCTTATTTTCAACTATGAAAGACAGATTTTTTAGAGCTATAATGAGTATTGTGAGGGCTACATAATGAGTAAATCATTACCATGTATCTTTAAAGCATCCCAAGGAAAGGAGGCTGCTGCTCTCTCAGGAGGCAGGGATTGTAAAGCATAAAGGCAAAATAATATTTTTCTTGTATAATTATCTCAGTGACCCTCAAACAGCTCATTAACTCTAGCCAACATTTTCCTTTCTAATTTAAGTGTAGTGGTGTTAAATTATTTCTGGAACCCTGGTCATAGCTATTAACCTGACTCTGACTGTTGTTTCAGAGCTCACTTCATTCCTGTTACTTTAGCTAGCTGGCACAAGCTATTTTAAGTAAGGAAGGAAAACAAATTAAGTGTTAGTTAATCAGTCATGTCTAATTGTTTGTGACCCTATGGATTGTACCCCACTAGGCTCCTCTGCCCATGGAATTCTCCAGGAAAGATAATGGAGAGGGTTATGATTCCCTTCTTCCAGGGGATCTTCCCAAGCCAGGGATCAAACCCAGGTCTCCTGCATTGCAGACAGATCCTTTGCCATCTGAGCCACCAGGGAAGCCCCACAAGCTATTTTAGCCCAACCACAATATAACTAAGAGGAGACAAAATAAATCTAACTTGATTTCTAGAACAAGATCTAAACCACCTTCTTACTGTATTTTTCCCATTAGTAGCTCAAAACAAAGAGTAGTCATGGGAATTAAAAGTCAGACCTTTTCTCCATCTTTACTACGGTCTCAGCACATATTAAGCATTAACATAGAAAGATCCCTAAGCAACACTTGCTGGAATCTACTTTCCACCCCCATCTTCATAAGCACATGACTACTGGTCTAACCCCAACAAAAGATGATGCTCCTAATGGAAAGATCAGAACCATTTGACCCTGGGCTACGCTGACACAGGCTATGTTGTTTTTCATTTGGGAAGGACTGGCCTCCGTTGAGATCTTTCCTTGAAATGGTTGGGTGAGTGACCATGTGATAGAGAAAAAGTACATTAGCAAGAGTATGGTAACTTGTCTTTAATGACTTCTTAAGAAAAATCTTAACATTAAGCCATCAGTTTCATTCAGGGAAAACTCATGCATTATGTGTGATTTCCACATGTTTTGGCAAGTATTTTTAAAATAAATTATAGTATTTTACAATATACAAGAACTCAGTAATCACAAATTAAATTGTTAGATGAAGATAAGTGTTTACCAACTCCTAATTCAAATCTATGGGCTTCCCTGGTGGCTCAGTGGTAAAAAAAATCCACATGCCAATGCAAGAGACACAGTTTCAATCCCTGAGTCAGAAAGATCCCCTGAAGAAGGAAATGGTGACCCACTCCAGTATACTTGCTGGAAAATCCCATGGAGAGAGAAACCTGGCATGCTACAGTCTATGGGCACAGTTTAGTGACTAAACAACAACAGATTCAAACCTATATAAAATAATTCCAAGGAAGAAACTGTTGATATATTCAGGCTACCCAAGTTTCTGATAGCTCAGATCTGAAAGTAAGGAGTTTGTTGCTGTTGTTGCTGCTGCTGCTGCTAAGTCACTTAAGTCCTGTCCAACTCTGTGCGACCCATAGATGGCAGCCCACCAGGCTCCACCTTCCCTGGGATTCTCCAAGCAAGAACACTGGAGTGGGTTGCTATTTCCTTCTCCAATGCATGAAAGTGAAAAGTGAAAGTGAAGTCGCTCTGTTGTGTCCGACTCTTAGTGATCCCATGGACTGCAGCCCACCAGGCTCCTCCATCCATGGGATTTGCCAGGCAAGAGTACTGGAGTGGGAACTTAAATGTGAGTGTGAACATGCCTGGGTCTGTGTATGATAGCAGTGATGGTAGCTATCTAAATTCTTGTTAACACCATGTTTGACAAGAGTGGTTGAATTACAGCAAGTATGTCATGTAAGGAGAAAAGACTATCTCCATATCCTATATCAGTTGTCCAGTTCAAAAGAGGATGTTAATATCCATTTATTTCACAAGCTTAATTTTATTGCACAGGCTTGACCTTATACCTCCCTTTCTAAATTCGTGAAGTGTCACTTATTATTGAAGAGAAATCTGTGCCCAATGCATATGAAGAGTCACCTACTTAACAGTGATGCCTAATTAGGAATACAAAAGAACAAGAGCAGGAACAAAGATGGAGAAGGTCCAAAAGTTTCAAAGAGGAGCTACATGAAACTGTACACAAAAACTGTAAGAAGTCAAACAAATGTGGTTATATTTCCCAGGGGAGTAGGGGTGGGGTGGGGGTAGATGGAATAGTGTATAAAACTTGAACACTCTTGAATTCATATTTATAATCACTTGAAAGTGTCAACACATGTTACAGTCATAGAATTACAGGAGGTCAACCTCTCTTTGAGTGGCTTTTCATCTTCCTTAAAAGAGAGCTTAATTTCCTCAGGAATCAAAATATATTTTCTCACATCAATTTCAGAAACTACACTAATTATATTATATTTAAAATAATTACAGATAGCACTTATTGAAAGTTTAATATGCCCTTTGTTAAACATTTAAGATATTTGCCCTATTTAATCCTTGCTATCATTCTATCAGGTAGGGATTGTGATTCTCTTCATTTCAATCAAGAAAACTAAGCTTCAAGAAGATTAAATAATTTGTGCCAGGTCAAAAATAGCTAATTGGTGACAGATATTAGATCTAATTCTGTGTTAACTTCTATTATAAAATTCAGTATTGATAAACCAGTGGTAAATAAGCAACGAGTATATGCAAAGGTGGCTCATAGTTTGTATGATGACTTAACTGGCTCTAGAAAGATATCCAAATCTCTGAAATGACACTGAAGTTTAATCACTATACACTAAGCTCTATGCATAACTCTTTATACCACATTGTGATTTCTGAATTTATTGAAAATGATAGTACACTTTCCAATTCTAAAAAAGAAAAGCAATCTTTTCAAATTTTGAAGCAAGATATACTTAATTATGGAGAAGGCAATGGCAACCCACTCCAGAACTCTTGCCTGGAAAATCCCACGGATGGAGGAGCCTGGTAGGCTACAGTCCATGAGGTCACAGAGTCAGACACAACTGAGTGACGTCGCTTTCACTTTTCGCTTTCACTTTTCGCTTTCATGCATTGGAAAAGGAAATGGCAACCCACTCCAGTGTTCTTACCTGGAGAACCCCAGGGACAGCAGAGCCTGGTGAGCTGCCGTCTATGGGGTCGCACTGAGTGGGACACGACTGAAGCGACTTAGCAGCAGTAGCAGCATACTTAATTAAGTGTGTAATTTCATGTCTGGAATGGGTCTGAAATTCTTTACATTCTTGCCTTTAAATGACAACTAGATGTGTAGCAAAATGCAACATAACATTGAAAAGAATTCCAATATCTTAGAAAGTAGCTGAGGGTGATCACTAGCTGTTTTTTAACCATTGGCAAATTCTGTCAATATTTGTACAAAGTCAAGAATCTGTATAAGATTTGAACACTGGAAACTATGTTAATTTGAAATTTTTTTACCCTAAAACATGTTTGATTAGCTGGAAATGAGGCCTTAACCAACGGTGCTTTCATTTGGAGAAAATTTTGGTATGAATCCTGTTACAAGATCAAGTTAAATGTCTTGCATGTATAATTACGAAGTAGTGGGGCATCCAGTTAAAGATGTCCAGTGGGAGGAAGTAATGCAAATCTATAAAGATAAGGTGCTTTCAAGAACAGATTGAAAAGTAAAGCACACATAGAAGTTAATTTAGACAGCAGTATTTCATCAACAATAACAGATTTCTTCGAGGGTATGGAAAAATGGAATTCTTTATTCAAGAGTAGAAATTTGTTCTTGCAGGAGATTGGGGATTTCTAGTTCCAGTATCGGAGAAGGCAATGGCACCCCACTCCAGTACTCTTGCCTGGAAAATCCCATGGATGGAGGAGCCTGGTGGTCTGCAGTCCATGGGGTCTCGAAGAGTCGGACATGACTGAGTAACTTCATTTTCCCTTTTCACTTTCATGCATTGGAGAAGGAAATGGCAACCCACTCCAGTATTTTTGCCTGGAGAATCCCAGGGACAGGGGAGCCTGATGGGCTGCAGTCTATGGGGTCGCACAGAGTTGGACACGACTGAAGTGACTTAGCAGCAGCAGCAGCAGCAGCAGCAGCTCCAGTATATTTCATTAAATATTTTGTTGTTTTGACTAGTTCTGTCTGACTCTGTGACCCCATTAACTTCAGCACACCAGGGTTCCTTGTCCTTCACTATCTCCTGGAGTTTGTTCAAACTCATGTTCATTGAGTCTGTGATGCCATCCAATCATCTCATCCTCTGTTGCCCCCTTCTCCTCCTGCCCTCAATGTTTCCCATCAGTCTTTCCCAGCTTTTCCAACGAATCAGCTCTTTCCATCAGGTGGCCAAAGGATTGGAGCTTCAGCTTCCGCATCAGTTCTTCCAATGAACATTCAGGGTTGATTTCCTTTAGGATTGATTGTTTCAATCTCCTTGCTGTCCAGGGGGCTCTGAAGAGTCTTCTCTAGCATCACAGTTTGAAAGCATCAGTTCTTTGGTGCTCAGCCTTCTTTATGGCCCAACTCTCACATCCATACATGACTACTGGAAAAACATAGTCTTGACTATATGGACATTTGTTGGCAAACTGATATCTCTGCTTTTTAATACACTTGAAATGTGTTTAAGTTTGTCATTGTTTTTCTTCCAAGGAGAAATGAATGTTAATTTCATGACTGCTGAAATTGCAGTGATTTTGGAGCCCAAGAAAATTAAAAAAAAAAAAATCTGTCACTACTTCCATTTTTTTCCTGATCTATTTGCCATGTAGTGATGGGACCAGATTTCATAATCTTAGTTTTTTGAATGTTGAGTTTTAAGCCAGCTTTTTCACTCTCCTATTTTACCTTCATCAAGAGGCTCTTTTGTCCCTCTTCACTTTCTGTCATTAGAGTGGTATCATCTGCATATCTAAGACTGTTGATATTTCTCCCTGCAATCTTTATTCCAGCTTGTAATTCACCCATCCTGGGATTTTGTATGATGTACTCTGCATATAAGTTAAATAAACAGGGTGACAGTGTACAGGCTTGAGATACTCCTTTCCCAATTTTGAACCAGTCTGTTGTTCTATGTTGTTCCAGTTCTAACTGTTGCTTCTTGTCCTGCATACAGGTTTCTCAGGAGGCAGATAAGATGGAATGGTATTTCTATCTCTTTAGGAAATTTCCACAGTTTGTTGTGATCCACACAATCAAAGGCTTTAGCATAGTCAATGAAGCAGAAGTAGTTTTTCTGGAACTCTCTTGCTTTTTCCATGATCTAGCAAATGTTGGCAATCTGATCTCTGGTTCCTGTGCCTTTTCTAAATCCAGAAAATGCAGCTTTTATATCTTTAAGTTCTCAATTTATGTACTGTTGAAGCCTAGTCAAGGCTATGGTTTTCCCAGTAGTCATGTATGGATGTGAGAGCTGGACTGTGAAGAAGGCTGAGTGCCAAAGAATTGATGCTTTTGAACTGTGGTGTTGGAGAAGACTCTTGAGAGTCCCTTGGACTGCAAGGAGATCCAACCAGTCCACTCTGAAGGAGATCAGCCCTGGGTGTTCTTTGGAAGGAATGATGCTAAAGCTGAAACTCCAGTACTTTGGCCACCTCATGCAAAGAGTTGACTCATTGGAAAAGACTCTGATGCTGGGAGGGATTGGGGGCAGGAGGAGAAGGGGACGACAGAGGATGAGATGGCTGATGGCATCACAGACTCGATGGACGTGAATCTGAGTGAACTCTGGGAGTTGGTGATGGACAGGGAGGCCTGGCGTGCTGCGATTCATAGGGTCGCAAAGAGTCGGACATGATTGAGCAACTGAACTGAACTGAACTGAACTGAAGCCTAGCTGGAAGGATATTGAGCATGACCTTGCTAGCATGTGAAGTGAAGGCAACTGTGTGGTACTTTGAGCATTCTTTGGCATCGCCATTCTTTGGGATTGGAATGAAAACTGACATTTTCCAGTCCTGTGGCCACTGTTGAGTTTTCCAGATTTGCTGGCATATTGAGTGTATCATTTGAGCAACAGCATCTTTTAGGATTTGAACTAGCTCCACTGGAATTCCATCACCTCCTCTAGCTTTGTTTGCAGTAATGCTTTCTAAGGCGCACTTGACTTCATACTCTCAGATGTCTGGCTCCCTGTGATAGTTAATTTTATGCACGATAGGGTAGCCAAATGTTTCATCAAGCATGATTTGTAGTGTTACAAAATGCTTTTCAGAGTGTGATAAGGGTGTTTTTAGGTAATATTAACAAGTACATTTGTGAAATGAGTAAGGCAGATCCCTCTCTCTGATGATCCAATCCACTGAAAGACTAAACAGAACAGAAAGCTGACTCTCTCTCTCTCTCCCTGAGTAAGTGAATTCTCCTGGCTGATGGCCTTGAGCTGGGACATCAGCTCTTCCCCGTCCTACAGCAAGGTCAGACCTTCAAACTTGACCTGGGGTCATTTGCCCAGCAGACTTTACACTTACCTCCATAAGAGCATGGCCCAATTCCTTACAATAAATCCCTCTCCCTCACTCCTGTGGGTTCAGTTTCTCTAGAGAACCTAGATTAATATTCATCTTCTATAAAGCTTAATTTTGTATAAATTTTATTTATGACTTATCCCACATACAAGTAATAGATCCTACTCAGCTCCTGTAAGGAAGTGGTAGAAGTAATGTATTGCCATAGATTTGTAATAGGATAATATCAATTACAGAGAAATTAGCAGAGAAATCTTTTGAAAACACAGTTTAAGAATTATGAAAGACATAGGGATACAAATTTACAGATCTGAAGAAGAACTTTTTTTTTTAACCATGCCACATGGCATTTAGGATTTTAGTTCCAGAACCACACCAGGCCATGGCAGTGAAAGAGCCCAGTCCTAACCACTGGACCGCCAGGGAACTCCCAAGAATCACTTCATTTTGGTTTGTTGAGTAAACGTTGCACAGTAGATTAGTGTCAGTTAACTATTGCAGCATTAAAAACCACCTCAGAACTTGGTTACATAAAGCAATATGAATTATTTAGTTTACTCATTTATATGCAATTTGAGCAGGACTCTGTGAAATCAGCCCCTTGCTTCTCATAGTACAACTATAGACTGCAGAGTAGCTCTCTCATAACGTTGGTAAATTAGTACTGACTGATGGCTAAGGGCTTGATTTTCTCTTATATTGGTCTCCCCAGAGTCTTCTCCCCTCACAGGGAAGGACTAGGTTTCAGGAGCAATTGCAAAATACAGGAAACAGAATCCACCCATTTTTAAGCCCTGGCTCTAGAAACTAGTATGGGGCTTTCCAGGTGGTGCTAATGGTAAAGAATCTGCCTGCCAATGCAGGAGACATAAGAACACAAGTTTGACTCCTGGGTTGGGAATGTTCCCTGGAGAAGAAAATGACAACCCACTCCAGTATTTATGCCTGAAGAATCCCGGGGACAGAGGATCCTAGTGGGCTACAGTCTGGAGTCACAAAGAATTGACATGACTGAAGTGACTTAGCACTAGAAACTAGTAAAGAATCACTTCCAGCCTATACTTTTGGTTAAGCTGTCAAAGAGCCTAAATTTAACCATGAGGCATATAAAGCTCCTAATCAATGGGAGGAATGTCAAAACATTTTGGAGTCATGCTTTAAAACTGCAAAAGTATACCTTCTGGCCATAAATTATTTACATTCTCACCACATGTAAAATATACCTTCTTTCAAGACCCTAAAACACTTTACAGAATTGGTCTCAGGCTCAAAGCCTGAAGTTTCACTAACCAAAGTAGGTTCAGGTAAGACCAGGGTGCAGATGAGGCTCCATGGGTTTGGCTTTTTTGTAGGCAGCTCCTTAAGTATGGTTCTGCTAGTCTGAAGACCTGGGACATAAATAAGTTATTTCCTCTGTAACACACGTGACACAGAGCAAGGGGATGATGTGAGATAATTGCCGTAGATGTTCCCATTCAAAAGGGAGAGGTGCATAGCAGTCCCTAGTATACCACAACTGTAAACTCCAGCTGGGCCTGTTTTCATCCTTTAGACCAATGGTCTCCAACATTTTTGGCACCAGGAGCCAGTTTCGTGGAAGATGATTTTTTGAACAAACTAGGGCTGGGGGGCTGGGGTAGGGGGCAGGTGAGAGGATGGTTTCAGAATGATTCAAGCATATTATGTTTACAGCATATTTTATTTCTGAATTAATGCCCCTGCTTATCTGACAGGAGGTACAGGTCCATAGACTGGAGAGTGGGGACTCTGCCTTTGGGGTTGGGGACTCAGCCTTTGGGGTGGGGGACTGGAGGCTGGGCCTTTGAAAGCATCTTCCTTCATGGATCACAGCCTTATATGGCAAAGGAGCTTACGTAGCTCAATGAAGCTATGACTTATGCCATGCAGGGTCACCTAAGAAGGATTGGTCCTAGAGGAGAGTTCTGGCAAAACGTGGTCCACTGGAGGAGGAAATGGCAACCCACTGCAGTATTCTTGCCTAAAACACCTCATGGACAGCATGAAAAGGCAAAGAGATATGATACCAGAAGATAAGCACACCAGGTCGGAAGTTGTCCAATATGCTACTGGGGAAGATTGGAGGAAAATTATTATTAGCTCAAGAAAGAAAGAAAGTTTCTTTCTGCCTGGTCCCAAGCAGAAAGAACTCTCAGTTGTGGATGTGTCTGGGGGTGAAAAGCCAAAGATGGAGAATACAGTCAGCAAAAACGAGACCAGGAACTGACTGTGGCTCAAATTATGAACTCCTTATTGCAAAATTCAGACTTAAAGAAAGTAGGGAAAAGCACCAGGCCATTCAGGTATGAATTAAATCAAATCCCCTATGATTAAACAGTGGAGGTAACAAATAGATTTAAGGGATTAGATCTGATAGAGTGCCTGAAGAACTATGGATGGAAGTTCATAACATTATACAGGATATCAAAACCATCTCCAAGAAAAGAAACCCAAAAAAGGAAAAATGGTTGTCTGAGGAGGCCTTACAAATAGCTGAGAAAAGATGAGAATAGAAAGGCAAAGGAGAAAGGGAAAGATATATCCAACTGAATGCAGAGTTCCAAAGAATAGCAAGGAGAGATAAGAAAGCCTTTTTAAGTGAACAGTGCAAAGAAATAGAGGAAAACAATAGAATGGGAAAGACTAGAGATCTCTTCAGGAAAATTAGAGATACCAAGGGAACATTTCATGGAAAGATGGGCACAATAAAGGACAAAAATGGCAAGGATATAACAGAAGCCAAA
The DNA here is from genome assembly GCF_014754425.2 of Oryx dammah. NCBI lineage: Eukaryota > Metazoa > Chordata > Mammalia > Artiodactyla > Bovidae > Oryx > Oryx dammah. The sequence goes on from NW_024070196.1 coordinate 19,718,473, forward strand.
GAGATTAAGAAGAAATGAAAAGAGTACACTGAAGAACTATACAAAAAAGGTCTTAATGACCCAGATAGCCATGATGGTGTAATCACTCTCCTAGAGCCAAATATCCTGGATATGGAGAGGACACCACCCTAACGGGAGAAAGCAAAGAGGAGCTAAAGAGCCTCTTGATCAAGGAGAGTGAAAAAGCTGGCTTAAAACTCCATATTAAAAAAACTAAGATCATGGCATCTGGACCCATTACTTCATGGCAAATAGATGGGGAAACAATGGAAACAGTGACAGACTTTATTTTGGATCATAAAGAAGGCTGAGCACTGAAGAACTGATGCTTCTGAACTGTGGTGTTGGAGATGACTCTTGAGAGTCCCTTGGACTGCAAGATCAAACCAGTTAATCCTCAAGGAAATCAATGCTGAATATTCACTGAAAGGACTGATGCTGCAGCTAAATTTCCAGTACTTAGCCACTTGCTATGAAGAGTTGACTCATTGGAAAAGACTTTGTTGCTGGGAAAGATAAAAAGCAAAAGGAGAAGGGGGTGACAGAAGATAAAATGGTTAAATAGCATCACTTACTAAATGGACTTGAATCTGATCAAACTCTGGGAGATGGTGGAGGACAGAGGAGCCTAGCATGCTTCCGTCCATGGGTTCTCAAAGAGTTTGACAGAACTTGGCGACTGAACAAGACCAACAACAAATCAGGCCTCAGTGTGGCTCTATAAGAATTACTGTCTGTGTTTCTTGTCTGCATTCTCTGGGCTCATGGCTCTGCCCTGAATTCTTTTCAACCAGCTTTCTGCCCATAAAAGTTCAGGGATCCATTTTATTTTTATCTGGAGTTACTTTCACCAGAACAATTCTAATTTTGAGTGGGTTTTCCATGTAATTATGTTCTACCTGTTAAAAGTCACAACTACAGGCCTTTTTGCAAAAGTCCTTCTCTATCTTGGGTTCCTGAATGACGTTCTCTGAGACAACAAGGTCCTTTAAGACTTTTAGAAACACCATTGTTACATGATAGTATACATGTTTCAATGCCATTCTCCCAAATCATCCCACCCTCTCCCTCAGAGTCCAAAAGTCCGTTCTATACATCTGTGTCTCTTTTGCTGTCTCGCATACAGGGTCATCAATGTAAGAAACGAAGTGCCAGTCTAAGTTCGATACAGGATACAGGACGCTTGTGGCTGGTGCATGGGGATGATCCAGAGAGATGATATGGGGTGGGAGGTGGGAGGGGGATTCAGGATTGGGAGCTTGTATACACCCGAGGTGGATTCATGTCAATGTATGGCAAAACCAATACAGTATTGTAAAGTAAAATAAAGTAAAAATAAAATTAAAAAAAAAAAAAGAAACACCATTGTTAAATGGGGAGGATTTGCAAAAGATGCCCTTCTAATTCTTATAAGTCCTTCTGTCTGTTGGAAAGGGTTTTTGAGTTACCCATCTCAATTCTTTCTGATATATGAACCCTACAGTTTCACACAGAATTAGATATTGTGCACCAAAGTATTTACTATTTTGAGGATTTTTTTTTTTTGGTCGTATGGAAAAGCCTAGAAAGAGAAAGCATTTTATTTTTGAACTTAGCAAATTCTGGCTCGTTTATACTTAACATAGCAGTCCCTCACCCTGCTCTCTCTCTCCTCTTACATTTTTTCCCCATAGATATCAAGAAGCAGCTACGTGGAATTTTCAACATTCTCCTAGATCATTGAATTCATTAGGGTTATCTCCTGTGTTCAGCATTTACTGCAGGAGACAGGTCAACAACTCTTCCACCGTGGCTTAATGAGTCCCCTTTCTTCCAGTTTCCAATAACATTTCCTTCATTTTCCTTTACACTTTCACCAACAACCTCTTCAATAGCCTTTGAGCTATTTCACTAAGACTCTCCTTGTGGCTTTCCTGGCTTCTACCTGCTGTCCAGTGCAAACCCACAACACATGTTGCTTTTTGTTATGGAATCACCCCCCCACCTCACATAAAAATAACTCGATCGGTTATCTATTACCATGTAACAAAGGAACCCAAATTTGGTGATGTGAAGTTATAATAATTTGTTATTTTGTTCAGAAATCTGCAAGTTGGGGCAGACTTAGCAGGGGATTTGTCTTTACTCTTGAATAAAAGGAATGTCAACGATTAGATTTAAAACCTCCAAAGTGCCCAGAGGTTAAAAAAAAAAAGAAAGAAGGAAAAGCTGTTTACCTTAGAGCAGTGGAAAGATATTTTTGAACAACATAATTGTTAGTATATTATTAAAATTTTGAGATGAGAAATGATTCAGACTTGAGGAACAAACCTACTTGAAACATTTATAAATCTTGTACTGTTTCAACTTATCATGTCCGAAAGTATTAAAAACAATTGACTTATAATTGAAATGAGGAAATACAAGTTTTGAAAGATGGGGAATAAGTGGCTTCAAGACAGAAACAACTATAGGATAATTTTCCACATCTCCTTTTAAAACTATACCATAAATGCCATTGTGCTATTCTAATTACATTCTCGTTGACATCATCCAATATCTTCACCACAATACCTTCATTTTTCCTATGTCCTGTTTTTACTAACCCCCATAGCTGCCGTCCATGGGGTCGCAGAGAGTCGGAAACGAACTGAAGTCACTTAGCAGCAGCTCAGTTCAGTTCAGTCATTCAGTCATGTCCGACTCTTTGCAACCCCATGAATCGCAGCACGCCAGGCCTCCCTATCCATCACCATCTCCTGGAGTTCACTCAGACTCACGTCCATCGAGTCAGTGATGCCATCCAGCCATCTCATCCTCTGTTGTCCCCTTCTTCTCCTGCCCCCAATCCCTCCCAGCATCAGAGTCTTTTCCAATGAGTCAACTCTTCCCATGAGGTGGCCAAAGTACTGGAGTTTCAGCTTTAGCATCATTCCTTCCAAAGAAATCCCAGGGCTGATCTCCTTCAGAATGGACTGGTTGGATCTCCTTGCAGTCCAAGGGACTCTCAAGAGTCTTCTCCAACACCACAGTTCAAAAGCATCAATTCTTTGGTGCTCAGCTTTCTTCACAGTTCAACTCTCACATCCATACATGACCACTGGAAAAACCATAGCCTTGACTAGATGGACCTTAGTCGGCAAAGTAATGTCTCTTTCAATATGCTATCTAGGTTGGTCATAACTTTTCTTCCAAGTAGTAAGCATCTTTTAATTTCATGGCTGCAGTCACCATCTGCAGTGATTTTGGAGCCCCACAAAAATAAAGTCTGACACTGTTTCCCCATCTATTTCCCATGAAGTGATGGGACTGGATGCCATGATCTTAGTTTTCTGAATGTTGAGCTTTAAGCCAACTTTTTGACTCTCCTCTTTCACTTTCATCAAGAGGCTTTTTAGTTCCTCTTCACTTTCTGCCATAATGGTAGTGTCATCTGAGGTTATTGATATTTCTCCCGGCAATCTTGATTCCAGCTTGTGTTTCTTCCAGTCCAGCATTTCTCATGGTCTACTTTGCATATAAGTTAAATAAGCAGGGTGACAGCAGCATAAATTTCCCTTATCATTTATTGCTTGGTTGGATGACTTTTGAACTAAATCATCTTTGCTAATTCTTGGTATCTTTTATTTAGTTTTCTGTAGGACTTTAGCTATGTTTCTCTATTTTATTACTAACATAAATCTCCCTTTTGGTTGATTGTTTTTTCAAGTGAATCTACTCTGGAATGTGAAGTCAAGTGAGCCTCAGGAAACATCACTATGAACAAAGCTAGTGAAGGTGATGGAATTGCAGGTGAGCTATTTCAAATCCTAAAAGATGATGCTGTGAAAGTGCTACACTCAATACGTCAGCAAATTTGTAAAACTCAGCAGTGGCCACAGGACTGAAAAAGATCAGTTTTTATTCCAATCCCTAAGAAAGGCAATGCCAAAGAATGCATATACTACCACACAATTGCACTCATCTCACACTAAAAAGCCTCTTGATGAAAGTGAAAGAGGAAAGTGAAAAAGTTGGCTTAAAGCTCAACATTCAGAAAACTAACATCATGGCATCTGGTCCCATCACTTCATGACAAATAGATGGGAAACAGTGGTAACAGTGGCTGACTTTATTTTTTGAGGTTCCAAAATCACTGCAGATGGTGATTGCAGCCATGAGATTAAACGATGCTTACTCCTTGGAAGGAAAGTTATGACCAACCTAGACAGCATATTAAAAAGCAGAGACATTACTTTGCCAACAAAGGTCCATCTAGTCAAGGCTATGGTTTTTCCAGTGGTCATGTATGGATGTGAGAGTTGGACTGTGAAGAAAGCTGAGCACCGAAGAATTGATGCTTTTGAACTGTGGTGTTGGAGAAGACTCTTGAGAGTCCCTTGGACTGCAAGGAGATCCAACAAGTCCATCCTAAATGAGATCAGTCCTGGGTGTTCATTGGAAGGACTGATCCTGAAGCTGAAATCCACTATTTTGGCTACCTGATGCGAGGACCTGACTCATTGGAAAAGACTCTGCTGCTGGGAGGGATTGGGGGCAGGATGAGAAGGGGACGACAGAGGATGAGATGGTTGGATGGCATCACTGACTCGATGGACATGGGTTTGGGTAGACTCTGGGAGTTGGTGATGGACAGGGAGGCCTGGCATGCTGTGGTTCATGGGGTCTCAAAGAATCGGACACAACTGAGTGACTGAACTGAACTGAACCCTAACTTTTAAAGACCTACTTAAGCTTCAGAGTTTACTGAACATGTGAAAGTCACCTAGCTTTCCAATTCTGAAATAAATATACAAGTACTTCATTAGCAAAACCGAGTGTTATACAGCCCACAACAATCACTGCATTTCCTTTAGTGATTGAAAGTACTGATATTCAATATCTAAATAATTCTTCTGAAGGTAACCAAAAAAGTCCCAGAGGTGTGAGATTTACAGTAAAAAAAAAGAAACTAAGATAGTCTTATCTTACTCTAAAACTTTCCCATTACTGATTTCATTTCTGGTTTGCCATTAAGCTTAACATAGGGTTGACTGGTGGGTTTTAAGCTGAAATTTAGAAGGAAAAATACTTTGGTATGAATATGCCAGAGGAGGAGAGGCTCAAAAAGCATAGTAAGTTTAAAAGTTCACTCTACTGTAAAGTTTTAAAGGATTAGAAAAACAAACGAAGGCAAGAATGGAAAAGGCAGGGCAGAAAATGTTTTTACTGGTGTTTAGTCTCACAGCACATTTGCTCAGTTATTTCCAACTCTTTTGCACCCCCATGGACTGTAGTTCACCAGGCTCCTCTGTCTATGGGATATCCCAGGCAAGAATGCTAGAGTTGGTTGCCATTTCCTTCTCCAGGGGATGTTACTGACCCAGGGATTGTACCTGCATTTTCTGCATTGGCAGGCGAATTCTTTACCACTGACTGAGCCACTAGGGAAGCACAGAAAAAGTTTTATCCTCGTCCAAAATGAGAGAAAGAGAGAGACAGACAGGGTATTGATTGCTAAGAAGAGTCAAGTTTTACCGAAATGAGAAATTATATCTTATTTTTCACACATACTTTTCAGAAACAGACAGCATTTTATGATTAAAAAGGACCCTGTAGATTAAATGTTCTCTATTCTGTAAAATAATCACATAGGATTAGATTTCCAATGAGAAGTCTAACTATAATTGCCTATGGCTGCATAGGAATTTCATTAGGAATTTCAAACACTGCAGAAGTAATTTTCAAACATTTTCATTTCTGCTAATACAGTGGTTCTTAAAATAGATGAAAAAGATAAATTAAAATATTTTCAAACTTTATAAGGATTTTCAGTTTAATTTACTTACCACTAAGTACTGAACTAGCTTCTAGAAGAAGTATCTTTTTCAGTGACTCATTCAGAATGGATTACCTTAGAAGCCTTTGATATTTCAGAAATGTCCTTAATATTTAGATGTTATAATCCTGACTTTAGCAGATTTTACCTGGAGCTAGAGCAGACACAGTGTTGCCCTGTAACAACAACGGTTTTGACCCCACTAATAAAAATTATTAACCAACTCTGAAATACAGTATCTTTAAAAAATTGAAAAAATAGACTAGATTAAAAATATTCCTTTTAATTATTACTTTAGTATTTCAGTTTTTAATTTACAAAAGAAAACTTCTCCCAATGTCTAGTCTTTCTTTTCTCACACATTTCTCCCTATAAGTACATTAAAAATTCTCATCAGATAGAAATAAAACAAAAAGGGAATTTTGATTATCTTTTTAAAAGAGATTATGAAAGTTTCAGGCTATCATTTTACTAGGAATTCATTTATGACTTATGTGGATTCTTCACATAATTGTATTGGTTTGTATTGGGTTGGATTATTTAACAGTTAATTTTATTTACTTTTAATTACCACAATAGAAATATGTGACTAAATGCAAATTTAACAAAGGTTTTAGAAATGGCATCAATAATGAGTAAAATGAAAACCCATTTTTCTTTCCACACATCTGCAAATAATTGCCTAAATCTTCCAGGATTTTCAAAATTACATCTATCTAACCAAATGGACAATGTTTACCTAAAACGTTAAATTTCACTATTTATACATTACTTAACAGGTATGTATAGCAGCTATTGTTACACAGATGAACATCATGAATGTTCTTTTAACAAACTCAAAACAAAGAACACCCAGACTCAAGTAAGTCAATGAAATGAAAGATGACATGGGATGACTTAGCTTGGTGGTCCCATCCCCACTCTCTCTGTTCCAAATTTGTGCAATTACTTTTTGACTCTGTCTTTGGATTCTGAGCTAGAATTGGTCTTTGTACATGCAGAAACTAAAAGACAAACAAAACACCTCAACATAAACCAATAAAAAATTTACTGTCAAAACTAAGAATTAACTAGAAAAATCTAGTACTCACTAGTGAATATTTTGGTTCCTGGTTATTTTTCTTCTTTGACCAAGTGCCTTCCTCTTTTGCAACTTTTTTCCTATGGATCTTGGTTATGAATATACATATGTAGTTTGAATTTTGTCTTATTCCAAATTAGGGTAATTACATGTTCTCAGTCTCCAAAATGCTTAGTTATTTCCAGATTCTATTTCTGTCTACTTTGTTGACTGACATAAAAACTCAGCTTTATCCATGAGTTCTCCTAACTGTGTGTGATTTTGATATGGAACATGCATTGAGAAGCTAGTTTAGATTTATGTATCTTATACTCACTACTAAAATATCACTTGTGGATTTTATCAGACTACAATTCTAATAACTCTAGGTTAGAGCCTCAGAGCCTACCTTTCTACCAAGCTTCTAGATGATTTCTATTTATGATCTGCTGGTTCATAAATAACACTATAAGTAGCAATAGTCTACCACCTGACCTGCCTCTTGAGAAATCTGTATGCAGGTCAAGAAGCAACAGTTAGAACTAGACATGGAAAAACAGACTGGTTCCAAATAGGAAAAGGAGTACGTCAAGGCTATATATTGTCACCCTGCTTATTTAACTTCTATGCAGAGTACATCATGAGAAACGCTGGACTGGAAGAAACACAAGCTGGAATCAAGATTGCCGGGAGAAATATCAATAACCTCAGATATGCAGATGACACCACCCTTATGGCAGAAAGTGAAGAGGAGCTAAAAAGCCTCTTGATGAAAGTGAAAGAGGAGAGTCAAAAAGTTGGCTTAAAGCCCACCATTCAGAAAATGAAGATCATGGTATCCAGTCCCATCACTTCATGGGAAATAGATGGGGAAACAGTGGAAACAGTGTCAGACTGCTTTTGGGGGCTCCAAAATCACACAGATGGTGACTGCAGCCATGAAATTAAAAGATGCTTACTACTTGGAAGAAAAGTTATGACCAACCTAGATAGCATATTCAAAAGCAGAGACATTACTTTGCCGACTAAGGTCCATCTAGTCAAGGCTATGGTTTTTTCAGTGGTCATGTATGGATGCAAGAGTTGGACTGTGAAGAAAGCTGAGCACTGAATAATTGATGCCTTTGAACTGTGGTGTTGGAGAAGACTCTTGAGAGTCCCTTGGACTGCAAGGAGATCCAACCAGTCCATTCTGAAGGAGATCAGCCCTGGGATTTCTTTGGAAGGAATGATGCTAAAGCTGAAACTCCAGTATTTTGGCCACCTCATGGGAAGAGTTGACTCATTGGAAAAGACTCTGCTGCTGGGAGGGATTAGGGGCAGGAGGAGAAGGGGACGACAGAGGATGAGATGGCTGGATGGCATCACTGACTCGATGGAGGTGAGTCTGAGTGAACTCCGGGAGTTGGTGATGGACAGGGAGGCCTGGCGTGCTGTGATTCATGGGGTCGCAAAGAGTCGGACACGACTGAGCGATTGAACTGAACTGAACTGAACTGAGCAATAGTCTAAATGAGAATAGCTAACTACATAATTATGTGATTATAATTAATACAATAAAGAATTTATGGAACAGAGCTTCCCTTGTGGCTCAGTTGGTAAGCAGTCTCCCTCCAATACAAGAGACCTGGGTTTTATCCCTGGGTTGGGTAATTCCCCTGGAGGAGGAGGCGGCAACCCTTTCCAGTATTCTTGTCCGGCTAATCCCACAGACAGAGGAGCCTGGTGGGTTGCAGTCCATGGGATTGCAATTATGTGATTATAATTAATATAATGAAGAGTTTATGGAATAGGTATTGCTTAAATAAATGTCAGATGTGTTCTTTGGGCTATAATTAAACACTTTAGGAGACTTTTTCGATATGATCAGCTGACAACAGTATTACCCTTGATGTTGCCCTTGGTAAGTACTTTGGGATAAATTATTCTGTTACATAATTATCATTCTCTATTTTTCCAAGTGTTCAGGATTTCAAAATATTTCTAAAATAGAAAAATAATATATTTAATTTTATTATTTGATCCGGTTAGTCCCAAAATAGAAGGCAGTAGCTTGTGTGAGTGTATGTGTACAACTGAACTAGCCAGATAGGACTTTGTGTCTTATTTGAGTGACCTCCATTTTTGCAGCACCATCACATCTCAGTACTGAGATGACATTTCTATTCTGTGGTTATGCAGATAAAGTAGAGACAAATTTGCTAATTTGGGATGAGCCTCACTCTTACTATTGCCTCAAATCATTTTTACTCTTTCAAGTATGAGAGAGCTCCAAGATATCAAAAGGTTTAAAACATCTTGGAAATATCTGTAACTGTATGAGTGGATGCCAAAACTGTGAACACATGGTTAAAATATAAGTACAGAAAACTAGAAGAATAACAGAATTAAGTATTAAATTTGAAATCTAGAGATATTTTTAAAAGAAAAAAAATCACACAATTAACAAACTTGTTCATTAGGATTAGGATTCATGGCTTACTGAATTTTAAAAATGTAGACTCTCGACTGTGCACGTATGTGCTGTTGCTCAGCCGTGTCTGATTCTCTGCGATCCCATGGACTGTAGCCCATCATGGGATTCTCCAGGCAAGAGTACTGGAGTGGGTTGCCATTTCCTCCTACAGGGGATCCCAACCCAGGAAAGACTCTTGACCACTCTCACTCAATCCTGTCCTTCTTTCTGCCATTAGGTAGTATTTTCTGCCTCTCTCAGAATACTTATTATTACCGTTAATTCTCTTAACCCATTTTTAACTCCTTGTTTCTCCCTACTCCTACCTACTTAATGCCATCCAAATTATCTCTGCCTTACACTCTCTTTGTCTGAATAAAAGCTACTAAGCTTTATAGACTGTTTACTACATGCTAGACTTCCTAGGTGGCACAGTGGTAAAGAATCTGCCTGCCAATTCGGGAGATACAAGAGACTCAGGTTCTATCACCAGTTCTTAAAAATCTGGAAAAGGGAATGGCTACCTACTCCAGTATTTTTGCCTGGAAAATTCCATGGATAGAGGAGCTTAGCAGGCTGCAGATCATGGGCTCCTGAAGAGTAGGATGCTACTGAGCAACTAAGCACACATATCTAGATAAAGCTCTGTGCCCTTTATATGTGATAACCTATTTAATCTCTCCCCAAATCTTATAAGGTGTTAATTGCTCAGTCATGTCCAGGGCTTTGCAACCCCATGGACTGTAGCCCACCAGGCTCCTCTGCCCACAGAATTCTCCAGGCCAGAATTCTGGACTGGATAGGTATTCCCTTCTCCAGTGAATCTTCCTGACCCAGGGATCAAACCCAAGTCTTCCACATTGCCAGCAAATTCTTTACTGCCTAAGCCACCAGGGAAGCTCCACCCACCCCCACCCCAATCATGAGATGTAGGTATTTTTCCTACATAACTGAAGGGGAAACTGAGATGCAAAGGGGTTAAATAACTTTCTTGAGGTAATACTGCTTTTCAGGGACAAACTAGGATGCAAGCCCAGGCAGACACTTCACCTGTAAGAGTGACCCCATTGCAGCACATCCTCACAGCATTGCCTACATCACTAGATTCATAACCAAGCAGCTCCCTAGACAGAACATTCCCTTACTTTCTGTCTCTCTCAAGGCTCAGTCTGCTACCAGGCAGTTAAAATGAAGGGAGATATCAGTTTAAAAACAGATTACTCTTATCTAGTGTTTACTCTGTGTTAGGTTCCAGTTAAATATATTACATGTATTAACTCAGTCCTCACAACAAGCCCTTCTAGGAAGCATTACTTTTATCTGCACCACGGGTGAGGGAACTGATTCAGTGATGGTTGAAGAACCCCTAGCCCTACCCCAAGTTCACAGTCAGCAGCACAGCAGTATGTAGATGTATGCTGTCAGGCTCTTGAGTTAGTGCTTTCAGCTGCCTCACTTTGCCTGCCTTGAGGATAATGAGGATATATTCACCTTCTTGTCTTGTGAGTCAACCTAACCCTTTTCAAAGGGAAAATTTCACAGGCTCCCCCCATGCCACTTAGTGATTTATGAACACACAATTTCATCTTTGAATTTACACTTATTTCTCACAAGTAGGCCATAGGGAATTATACGATGCCTCTCGGCATACTATGTTGCTTCTTTAACATTCTGACCACATCTTGAGTAAGGAAATATGGATTGAAGGTAAATAAATTCTCTGCAATCTTTGTCAGTCAACCTTGAGACTGACTTGCTGAATAAATATGTAAAATCACCATTTTTATAAGCAATGTAAAAAGTGACTGTTAACAGCTTGGAGAAGTCAAACGAGCACTGCAGCAGTAGTGACTGCACATATGGGTTTGGTTTGGAATTAACACCACTTCAGGTCAACCTCACACATTCACCACAGCAATGCCCCTGAGAGAACAGACTGCTTTCTGTGCTGACAGACTGCCCTGTTTAGTACATGTGCCCTCAAACCATGTGTTTGTATCTGACTTCACTTTACAAAGGTCATTTTAACTGAACCAGAGGCAATTAACCAAAGATGCTCTATTTAATTTCAATCTTTTTGTTACATTAGTGTGCGAGTTTAAATACAATAGAAATGTTTGGGAACGCATGTACACCTGTGGTGGATTCATGTCAATCTATGCCAAAACCAATACAGAATTGTAAACTAAAAATTAAAAATAAATAAATAAATTTAAAAAAAAAAAAAAAAAAGAAATGATATTAGTGTATAGTCACACTTCTAAGTGTAAAAAGTCTATCAATTCTTTGATTTCAAAATAAAATCAGATGTTATTTATCATAAATCTTAATAAAAATACATTTTAATAGAGAAGTCTGAAATTTACTATGAGAACAAAGTCAATTTCAATTATATTTAGAACATGAGATTTTTTTTCTAAGTAGATATATGTATAATAATATCACTAATGAACTAGAATCACTTATCTTCAGGATATCAAAATCTGTGTTTGAAAGAAATATGTTTCATAACATTATTTTAACTACATCTTTTCCACTTATAATGACATAATCATATATACCTAAAGCTCAACGTTCAAAAAACTTAGATTATGGCATTCAGTCTCATCACTTCATGGCAAACAGATGGGGAAACAATGGAAACAGTGACAGACTTTATTTTCTTGGGCGATAAAATCACTGCAGATGGTGACTGCAGCCATGAAATTAAAATACGCTTGCTCCTTGGAAGAAAAGCTATGACAAACCTAGACAGCATATTAAAAAGGAAAGACATTACTTTGCCAAGAAAGGTCTGTATAGTCAAAGCTATGGTTTTTCCAGTAGTCATGTATGGGATGTGAGAGTTGAACCATAAAGAAAGCTGAACACCAAAGAATTGATGCTTCTGAACTGTGGTGTTGGAGAAGACTTATGAGAGTCTCTTGGAATGCAAGGATATCAAACCAGTAACCCTAAAGGAAATCAGTCCTGAATATTCATTAGAAGGACTGATGCTGAAGCTCCAAAACTTTGGCCACCTAGTGTGAAGAGCTGACTCATTAGAAAAGACACAGATGCTGGGAAAGATTGAAGGCTGGAAGAGAAGGGGGTGACAGAGGATGAGATGGCTGTACGGCATCACCAACTCAATGGACATGAATTTGAACAAGCTCTGGGAGATGGTGAATGACAGAGAAGCCTGGCATGCTGCAGTCCATAGGGTCACAAAACTCAGACACAGCTTAGTGACTGAACAACAGCAACAAATCATATACATATTAAAAGGGGTCAATGAACATACAAGAGAATCCCCATAATGTTATCAGCTGATTTTTCAGCAGAAATTTTGCAGGACAGAAGGGAGTAGCAGGATATATTTAAAGTGATGAAAGGGAAAAACCTACAACCAAGAACTCTACCCAGCAAGGCTCTCATTCAGATTCAAGAGAAAAATCAAAAGCTTTAAAGAAGCAAAACATAAGAGAATTTAGCATCAGCAAACCACCTTTACAACAAATGTTAAAGGAACTTCTCTAGGCAAGACACAAAAGAGGAATGGAATAAAAAAGAAAAACAAATTCCAAACAATCAAGAAAATTTCAGTAGGAAAATACGTATCAATAATTACCTTAAAAATAAATGGATTAAATGCTTCATTCAAAAGACATAGACTAACTGAATAAGTATAAAACCAAGACCCAAATATATGCTGTCTACAAGGGACCCTCTTCAAACCTAGGGGCACATATAGGTTAAAAGTTAGGGGATGTAAAAACATATTCCTTGCAAATGGACATCAAAAGAAAGCTGGAAAAGCAATACTCATATCAGACAAAACTGACTTTAAAAACTGTCACAGGAGACAAGGAAGGATACTACATAATGATCATGGGATCAATCCAAGAAGATATAACAATTATAAATATTTATACATCCAACATGAAACCACCTAGATAGATATGGCAAATGCTAAAAGTATAAAAGGGGAAATCAACAGTAACACAATAATAGCGGGAGACTTTAACACCCTACTTATACCAATGGACAGATCATCCAGACAGAGAATAAGGAAACACAGGTCTTAAATGACACATTAGACCAGATAGACTTAATTGATATTTATAGGACATTCCATCCAAAAGCAGAATACACTGTCTTCTCAAGTGCACACAGAATTTTCTTGAGGATAGATCACTTACTGGGTCACAAATCAAGCCTCAGTAAATTTAAGAAAACTGAAATCCTATCAAACATCTTTTACAATCACAGCATCATGAAATTAGAAATAAATTACAGAAAAAAAACTTAAAAACACAAACACATAAAGGTTAAACAATATGTTACTAAATAACCAAGGGATCATTGAAAGCAAATAGAAAATAAAAAAATACCTAGAGACAAATAACACTGAAAACATGACCCAAAACCTATGGGATGCTGCAATAGCAGTTCTAAAAGGGAAGTTTATGGCAATACAATCTTACCCCCCAAAACAAGACATATCTCAAACAAACAACCTAAACTTACACCTAAAGCAATTGGAGAAAGAAGAACAAATGAAACCCAAAGTTAGTAGAAGGAAAGAAATCATAAAGATCATAGCAGGAATAAACGAAAGAGAGAGAAAACAATAGCAAGGATCAATGAAACTAAAGGCTGTTTCTTTAAAAAGATAAAATTGATAAGCCTTCAGCTAGTCTCATCAAGAAAAAAAAAAAAGAGAGGACACAAATCAATAAAATTAGAAATGAAAAAGAAGTTACAACTATAGAAATACAAAGGACCCTAAGTGGTTACCACAAGCAACTGTATGCCACTAAAATGCACAACCTTGAAGAAATGGACAAATACTTAAAAAGCCACAATCTCCTAAAGCTGAACCAGGAAGAAATAGAAAATATGGACTGAACAAGCACAAATAATGAAATTGAAACTCTAATTTTAATATTCCAAGAAATGAAAGTCCAGGACCAGATGGCTTCACAGGCAAATTTTGACAAACATTTAGAAAAGAGTTAGGACCCATATTCGCAAATTTTTCCAAAAATTTGCAGAGAAAGGAACTCATTCCAAGCCCCAAGCTCATTTTATGAAGCCACTATCATCCTGATAACAAAATCAAAGATATCACTCACACAAAAAAAGAAAATTATAGGCCAAAATCACTGACAAATATAGACACAAAGATCCTAAACAAAATACTAGCAAACTGAATTCAACAACAAACTAAAAGGTCCACATGCCATGATCATGTGGGATTTATCCCAGAGATGCAAGGATTTTTCAATATGCGCAAATCAGTGTGATATACCACACCAACAAATTGAAGACTAAAATCCATATGATCAGCTCAATAGATGCAGAAACACTTTTGACAAAATTCAATGTCCATTTATGAGAACAACTCTTCAGAAAGTGGGCACAGAGGCAACGTACCTCAACATAATAAGGGCTGTATGTGACAAATCCACAGCAAACCTCATTCTCAGAGGTGAAAACCTAAAAACATTTCTTCTCTAAGATCAGGAACAAGATAAAGATGTTTACTCTCATCACTATTTTCAACACCATTTTGTAAGTCCTTAGCCATGACAATTAGAGAAGATATAAAAGGAATCCAAATTGGAAAAGAAGTAAAACTATCAGTTTGCAGATGACATGATGGGATACATAGAAAACCCTAATATGCCACATAAAACTACTAGAGCTCATAATGAATTTGGTAAAGCTGTGTGGTACAAAATTAATACATAGAAATCTCTTGCATTCTATACTCTATACACAAACAAGGAAAGATCAAAAAAGAGATCAATAAAACAATCCAATTTACCAACACAATGAAAAGAATAAAATATCTAGGGATAAACCTACCTATGGGGGCAAAAGACCTGTACACAAAAAATTATAAGATATTGAGGGAATAAATCAAAGATAACACAAAAAGATGGAGATATACACAACGTTCTTGGATTGGAAGAATCAGTATTTTGAAAATGATTATACTACTGAAAGCAATTTACAGATTCAATGCAATTCCTATCAAATTACAAATGGCATTTTTCACATATTTCAAACAAAAATTTTGACCATTTATGGAAACACAAAAGATCTCTAATAGACAAAGCAATCTTGACAAACAGCTGGAGAAATCAGGCTCCCTAACTTGAGACTGGACTACAAAGCTACAGTAATTAAAGCAGTATGGCACTGGCACAAAAACAGAAATATAGATTAATAAAACAGGACAGAAAGTCCAGGGATAAACTTACATACTCATGGTCACCTAATCCATCACAAAGGAGGCAAGAAACTAGAGAGGAGATACAATAGTCTCTTCAGTAAGTGTTGCCAGAAAAACTGAATAGATAACGTGTAAAATTATGAAAGTAGAATTCTCTAACACCATCAGTTCAGTTCAGTTCAGTTGCTCAGTCATGTCCGACTCTTTGCGACCCCATGAAATGCAGCACGCCAGGCCTCCTTGTCCATCACCATCTCCTGGAGTTGACTCAGACTCATGTCCATCAAGTCAGTGATGCCATCCAGCCATCTCATCCTCTGTCATCCCCTTCTCCTCCTGCCCCCAATCCCTCCCAGCATCAGAGTCTTTTCCAGTGAGTCAACTCTTCGCATGAGGTGGCCAAAGTAGTGGAGTTTCAGCTTTAGCATCATTCCTTCCAAAGAAATCCCAGGGCTGATCTCCTTCAAACTGGACTGGTTGTATCTCCTTGCAGTCCAAGGGACTCTCAAGAGTCTTCTCCAACACCACAGTTCAAAAGCATCAATTCTTCAGTGTTCTACTTTCTTCACAGTCCAACTCTCACATCCATACATGACCACTGGAAAAACCATAGCCTTGACTAGATGGACCTTTGTTGGCAAAGTAATGTCTCTGCTTTTCAATATGCTATCTAGGTTGGTCATAACTTTTCTTCCAAGGAGTAAGCATCGTTTAATTTCATGGCTGCAGTTACCGTCTGCAGTGAGTTTTGGAGCCCCCCCCCAAAAAAAAGTCTGACACTGTTTCCAATGTTTCCCCATCTATTTCCCATGAAGTGATGGGATCAGATGCCATGATCTTCTTTTTCTGAATGTTGAGCTTTAAGCCAACTTTTTGGCTCTCCTCTTTCACTTTCATCAAGAAGCTTTTTAGTTCCTTCATCACTTTCTGCCATAATGGTGGTGTTATCTGCATATCTGAGGTGATTGATATTTCTCCCTGCAATCTTGATTCCAGCTTGTGCTTCTTCCAGCCCAGCCTTTCTCATGATGTACTCTGCATATAAGTTAATTAAGCAAGGTGACAATATATAGCCTTGACATACTCCTTTTCCTACTTGGAACCAATCTGTTGTTCCATGTCCAGTTCTAACTGTTGCTTCCTGACCTGCATATAGGTTTCTCAAGAGGCAGGTCAGGTGGTCTGGTATTCCCATCTCTTTCAGAATTTTCTACAGTTTATTGTGATCCACACAGTCAAAGGCTCTAATACCATATATAAATATAAATTCAAAATAAATTAAAGAGCCAAAGGTAAGGTCTGATACTATAAAATTCTTAGAGAAAACATAGGAAAGGTCTGATACTATAAAATTCTTAGAGAAAACATAGGCAGAACACTCTCTGAATAAACCACAGCAAGATCTTTTTTGATCTAGCTTCTAGAGTAATGAAAAGAAAGAAACAAATAAGATCTAATTAAATTTAAAGGGTTATCTTTGCAGAGCAAAGGAAACAACAAAGACAACCTTCAGAATGGGAGAAAACATTTGCAAATGAAACAACTGACAAAAGATTCATCACCAAAATATACAAATGGCTCATGCAGATCTGTAACAACAACAAGAAAAACTCAAAAAATGCGTGAAAGATCTAAATAGACATTTCTCCAAAGAAGACATACAGATGGCCAAAAAGCACAGACATTCAATATCGCTAATTATCATTTGTTGCTTGCTCAGTCACTAAGTCATGTCTGACTCAGACTTTCACTGTACTATAATAAAGGGTCACTTCACACTGGTCATAGTGGCTGTCATCAAAAAATCTACTGACAATAAATGCTTAAGAGGGTGTGGAGAAAAGGTAACCCTCCTACACTACTGGTGGGAATGTTAATTGGTACAGCCACTGTGGAAATTGGTATGGATATTCTTTAAAAAGCTAAAAGTAGAATTACGATATGATCAGCAATCCCACTCCTTTGTATATAGAGAATATCATAATTCAAAAAGATACAGGAACTCCCAGTGTTATAGAAGCACTATTTAAAATAGCCAGGTCATGGAAGCAACCTAAATGTCTATTGACAGAGGAATCAATAAAGAAGTGATATATATACACACACACACACACACTGGAATATTACTCAGCCATAGGAAAAAATCAAATGCCTCCATTTGCAACATGTATAG
The DNA here is from genome assembly GCF_014754425.2 of Oryx dammah. Taxonomy (NCBI): domain Eukaryota; kingdom Metazoa; phylum Chordata; class Mammalia; order Artiodactyla; family Bovidae; genus Oryx; species Oryx dammah. The sequence continues at coordinate 19,736,181 of NW_024070196.1, forward strand.
ATCTAGAGATGGCCATACTGAGTGAAGTAAGTCAGACACAGAAAGACAAATATCATGTCATTTCTATGTGGAATCTGAAAAAGGGGTGCAAGTGAACTTTTTTACAAAACAGAAGTAGAGTCACCACCATACATGAGCACCATAGTAGCCAGAATACTCTTTGCCATCCTAGTTAAAGTCCATGTTAGAGGTTCATGGGTTTATTCTTAAGCAAGATACTTCATTACTCCAAGCCACATCTATAAATGGGGAATAACAACAGCATCTTTCCCTTCTGGCTGTTAAATCTATTACAAGCAATATATGGGAATTCTTTAGCATATGTAAAAAGAGCTCCTCAAATTTTAAATGTTATTTTGTAAAAAGTAAAGAGAAATATCATGAACTTGAAAGTCATGACCTCTAACCTGTTTTGGGAAGGAAACATCTAGAGCCTTTGTTACCAGTATTAGGGTGGTTTTGGTTGCTATTATAAATGATGGATTAAATTATCATAAGAATAGCTTTAAGCTATTTAAAATAATTTAATTCCACTTATATTATTTCCTAGGTATGCTTCCAATGTAAGACTATTTTGAAAAGAGTTTACTGATGCAATCCAGCTATTATTCATTTAAATATTATCTTCACACTAAACTTAATTTTGATTATCTGAATTGGTTCTTTAAGGCAGTCTAGAGGAGACAAAAACTAATCTAGAGGTTCAATAAAATGAGATTTATTTTATACTGGATTTGAGTTACAATGAGGTGCTCTGATGCTATCAAAATTTAATTATTCTTTAATATGAAGTAATACATAACAGTTTATGGAGGTTGACAGTATAATGATGTGAATTACATTATAGTAATTTGGACACTGTACTCATTGTAGGGGCCCAACTGAATATAAACTGATGTTACAGTTTTTAACACAAGTCACATTGGACTTTCCATGCTGCCGCTCAACGATGCTTTTGTTCTCTGTAAAGGAGTCAGGTCCTTAAAACTGCTTCCTATAGACGTCCTGTAGAATGTGAAGTGTTAGAAATGGAATTAACTAAAATTATGGATTACATGGAGGACATACCATGATTTAATCCCCAAGAATCTGCAAATAATAACAGAAAACAACTTTCATTCGATAAACATTAATGCTTTTCATGTGAAAATCATGTTCCTATAAAACTTCAAAGGACATAGCAAATGTTCATGTCACTCTTTATAATCCTCTAGTAAACAAAGATTTTATGATTCTCATGTATATAATACTAGATTCTAGAAAATAAGTTATTAAAACACTAAGTGGTTAAGAGAGCAAATAAATGGAGTCTGGACAGGAGTCAAATGGAGAAAAATAAAAATTCCAATTACCTAGCACAGTGAGTCAAATAAATATAGCATGATAGATTCTTAATATAATCTTACATATTATCAGAGTTTCTTATTAATAGCAACACTTAAAATATTAGGCATCCTAGAACAAAAATACCAGCTTCAAGTTAGAGAACACAAGAAGCCATAAGACAACTTTTTTTTCCTATTTTCCCCTGTGACTCTGCTTAAGTTTGAAATATACTGATCTACTTGTTTTTTTTTTTAATTTTAATTGCCATATAGGATGCCTTCTATAACATGGAAAAGCCCTTATCATCTCAAATGTAAAATATTTCACAGACTGTCATTTCTTCTTTTTATATTGAACATCTAAATTTGCCAACCACTTTCAAAGTAAGGGAAAAATATTTAAATATTATTTCCAAAATGTGACTTTTTTTGACTAACTTTTTGACTTTGAGTCATTTTGTATGACATTTTAATGAGACTCTTTCAATTTAATGAATCCTTGGAGCCATGCCAAAATATGTTATTTGGTTTCAGTAAACAACTAAGAAAGCTATCTGAAATTTTTACTTGATTGTTTAAAGGATGTTCAAAATCCTATTTCAATATGAACACAGTTTCTAAACAAAACCATATGTTGCTGGCATATCTTGGATAGTATTTCAAATCTGTTGGCTATCTATAAACATTCCATTGTAGAAAAGAATGTTAAGTTCTTTCATTTAAAACATTCAACTTAGAAAAATTATTTCTTTTTATAACTAGTATACTTGTCAGATCATACAAAGAGCAGAATAAAAGGGAAAGAAAGTAAAGAAGGATGAAAGGAGGAGAATGTCAAGTATATGCATTAATGAGCAAACGATGAAGAGTAATGCAAAGAAGGGAAACTAAAGATGAAGTTATCTGAACCCCACTCTCTGTCATAGGCTGCAATATGCAAAGGACTGGTTGTCCATGTTAGAGGATGGTTTTCAGAGGCTGGAGCCAAAGGAACTGAAGAATTTGAAGTGACAAATCAATTAAGTAAAACCAATTATGATATGCTGCTGCTGCTAAGTCGCTTCAGTCGTGTCCAACTCTACACGACCCCATAGACCTCAGCCCACCAGGCTCCCCCGTCCCTGGGATTCTCCAGACAAGAACACTGGAGTGGGTTGCCATTTCCTTCTCCAATGCATGAAAGTGAAAAGTGAAAGTGAAGTTGCTCAGTCGTGTCCGACTCTAGGAAGAACAAAAACATGATCTCTGCCCATGAAACTAGAGTTAGGATCCAGTGAGGATGTTGGTTCAATAGTTTTAAATAAGAGACAGAATAAACTGGGAAGTGGATTTGGAACCAGGGAAGTATACACAAGGCAACTGTTACAAATAGCTCTAGGAGGTCTATGGTTCTCTCTCATGTTGTAATGTTTGATTATTTCAGGCAGGGAGAAAGAGTAATCACTAGACTGGGATGCAAAACATAATGGAGTGGGCAGTGGTGCACAGCACATGCTAGCCTTCCTATAGATGGCTTTCTTCCCTAATATTATAAAGAAAAATAGAGAGGAAAGATAGATGAAAAGAAACATTTATAAGATGTGAAAGCAACTATACTAGATGGGAAAACAGTGGTGGTAGGAGTTTCAGAATATGGTGATCATATCACACTTAATTCACATTGAATCTAAAGACAACTAAAACAACTCAATACTTGTATATCTTACTTTGGCCATGTACTATTGATGAATTGGATTTGGGTTTTGATGAGGGAAAATGAAGGCAGACTTTCTCTTAGATTTCTTGTCCAAGCAACTTAGTGAACAGTATTGACAATTTCTAAGATGGATTATGCCAGCAATTATCAAATTATCAAACACTTTAAGTGGGTTTGTAAAATAAAAATCATTTTATTAATAATTCTCAGACATCAAATGCTTTTTAAATCCTCATTTTTCTCATGAATGGAATTTTTCAGAGATTACACTGTATGAAAACATCATTGTTCTGTTGAAAGAGAGAATGATAACGTGTATTCTTATGTTCAAATGCTTAGTTTTAATTTCTAGTTCAGTAAGATAGCTTAACCCTCATAAGAAAAACTTTCTGGAATCCTCTATTATTTAATAAACTTCATGGCAAGAAATTTAATAATTTTAATGAAATAAGCAGAGTCTTTGAAAATGACAAACTAGCAAAACTCAGTTAAAGAGCAATAGATGACAAGAAGAGCTCTGTACCTTTCTATTAAAAAAATCAAGTGCATAATTAAAAGTATTCCTATAAATAATACTCCAAGCCCAGATTTATTTATTGTTAAATTATTTGTAAAGTTTAGGGAAAAATAATTTCAATCTTATATAAGTTCTTTAAAATAATAGAGAATGATTAGAAATTGTCAATACTATCCAATAATGGAAATGATTCCAACTCATTTTATGATGGTTCTGTTGCCCTGAAATTAAAAGACAGAAAGATATTACAAAAATATATATATAAAACTGCAGAACACTATATATTACAAATGTGGACACAGAAATACTTAATTTGTATATAGATATATATATGTATGTGTGTGTGTGTGTGTGTGTGTGTGTGTATTGTTCTTACAGCACTGGACTTTACTTCCATCACCAGTCATATCCACAACTGGGCATTGTTTTTGCTTTGGCTCAGTCTCTTCATTCTTTCTGGATTTCTCCACTCTTCTCCAGTAGCACATTGGGCACCTACTGACCTGAGGAGTTCATCTTTCAGTGTCATATCTTTTTGCCTTTTCATACTGTTCATGGGGCTCTCAACACAAGAATACTGAAGTGGTTTGCCATTCCCTTCTCCAGCACACCACATTTTGTCAGACCTCTCCACCATGACCCATCTGTCTTCAGTGACCCTACATGGCATGGCTGATAGTTTCACTGAGTTAGACAAGGCTGTGGTCTATGTGATCAGTTAGATTAGTTTTCTGTGTGATTTTCATTCTTTCTGTCCTCTGATGGATAAAGAGGCTAATGGAAACTTCCTGATGGGAGAGACTGACTGTAGGGGAACCTGGGTCTTGTTATGATGGGCGGGGCCAGGCTCAGTAAATCTTTAATCCAATTTCCTTTTGATGGGCGGGGCTATGTTCCCTCCCTGTTGTTTGACCTGAGACCAAATTATCCTGAAAGTAATGAAGATAATGGCAACTTCCTTCAAAAGATTCCCTGCATGCACTGCCACACCCAGTGCCCCAACCCTGCAGCAGGCCACCACCGACTCACGCCTCCTCCAGAGACTCCTGGACGTGCACAGGCAAGGCTGGATCAGTCTCTTGTGGGGTCCTTTCTCCTGGGTCCTGCATAAGGTTTTCTTTGTGCCTTCCAAGAGTTTGTTTCCCCAGCCCTGTGTAAGTTATGCTAGCTCTATGGTGGGGTTAATGGCAGCCTTCTCCAAAGGGCTTATGCCATACCCAGGTCTACTGAACCCAGAACCCCTGCCCCTGCGGTCGGCCACTGCTGGCCCATACCTCTACAGAAGACATTCAAACACTCAAAGGCAGGCCTGTCCCAGTCTCTGTGGGGTCTCCTAGTGTGCACAAGCTTCTGTTTGAGCCCTCTAAGCATCTCTGATGGGTATGGGCTTTGGTTCTAAATACAGTTTTGCCCTTCCTACCCTCTTGCTGTGGCTTCTCCTTTGTCCTTGGATGTGAGGTATCTTTTTTGGTGGGATCCAACATTCTCCTGTGGATGGTTGTTCAGCAATGAGTTGTAATTTTGGAGTTCTTGCAGGAAAAGATGGTCAAATAGGAGATGGCAAGAGTGACCATCTACATTTTAGGAATCAGTGAACTAAATGGATTGGAATGGGTAAATTTAATTCAGATGACCATTATTCCTACTACTCTGGGCAAGAATCCCTTAGAAGAAATAGAGTAGCCATCATAGTCAACAAAGGAGTCCAAAATGAAGTTCTTGGGTGCAATCTCAAAACACTACAGAATAATCTCTGTTTGTTTCCAAGGCAAACCATTCAATACCACAGTAATCCAAGTGTACACTTCAACCACTAATGCTGAAGAAGCTGAAGTTGAATGGTTCTATGGAGAACTACAAGACCTTCTAGAAAACAACCAAAAAAGATGTCATTTTCATTATAGGAGCCTGGAATGCAAAAGTCAGAAACAAAGAGATACCTGGAGTAACAGGAAATTTTGGCCATGGAGTACGAAATGATACAGGGCAAAGCCTGACAGAGTTTGGCCAAGAGAACCCACTGGTCATAGCAAACACCCTCTTCCAATAACAAAACAGAAGACTCTACACTTTGAAATCACCAGATGGTCAACTTTAAAATCAGATTGATTATATTCTTTGTAGCCAAAGATGGAGAAACTATATGGTCAGCAAAAACAAGATGGGTAGCTGACTGTGGCTCAGATGATGAACTCCTTATTGCCAAATTCAGACTTAAATTGAAGAAAATAGGGAAAACCACTAGATCATTTAGGTATGGCCTAAATCAAATCTCTTACGATTGTACAGTGGAAGTAACAAATGGATTCAAGTGATTAGATCTGATAGAGTGCCTGAAGAACTATCAATGGAGGTTCATGGCACTGTACATGGGGCAGTGATCAAGACCACCCCCAAGAAAAAGAAATATAAAAAGGCAAAATGGTTGTCTGGAGGAGGACATACAAATAGCTGAGAAAAGAGGAGAAGCTAAAGGCAAAGGAAAAAAGAAAAGATGTACCCATTTGAATGCAGAGTTCCAAAGAAAATCAAGGAGAGATGAGAAAGCCTTCCTCAGAGATCAGTGGAAAGAAATAGAGGAAAACAATAGAATAGGAAAGAATACAAATCTCTTCAAGAAAATTAAATATACCATGGGACTATTTCATGCAAAGATGGGCACAATAAAGGAATGGTATGGACCTCACAGAAGCAGAAGAAATTAAGAAGAGGTGGAAAGAATACAAGAACTGTACGAAAAAGATCTTCATGACCCAGATAACCATGATGGTGTGATCATTCACCTAGAGCCAGACATCCTGGAATGCAAAGTCAAGTGGGCCTTGGGAAACATCACTAGGAAAAAACCTAGTGGAGGTGATGGAATTCTAGTTGAGCTATTTCAAATCTTGAAAGATGATGCTGAGAAAGTGCTACACTCAATACACCAGCAAATTTGGAGAACTCGGCAGTGGCCACAGGACTGGAAAAGGTCAGTTTTCATCCCAATCCCAAAGAAAGGCAATGCCAAAGACTGTTCAAACTACCACACAACTGCCTTCATCTCACAGGCCAACAAAGTAATGCTCCAAATTCTCCAAGCCAGGCTTCAACAGTACATAAACTGTGGTCTTCCAGAGGATCAAGCTGGATTTAGAAAAGGCACAGGAACCAGAGATCAAATTGCAACATCTGTTGGATCATCAAAAAAGCAAGGGAGTTCTAGAAAAAAGATCTACTTCCTCTTTATTGACTGCGCCAAAGCCTTTGACTGTGTGGATTACAATAAACTGGAAAATTCTTCAAGAGATGAAAATACCAGACCACCTTATCTGCCTCCTGAGAAATATGTATGCAAGTCAAGAAGCAACAATAAGAACTGGACATGGAACGACAGACTGGTTTCAAATCAGGAAAGGGGTACATCAAGGCTGTATATTGTCACCCTGCTTATTTAACTTATATGCAGAGTACATCATGCAAAATGTCAGGCTGGATGAAACATAGGATAGAATCAAGATTGAGGTTATATCAATAACCTCAAATAAGCAAATGACACTACCCTTATGGCAGAAAGTGAAGAGGAACTAAAAAGCCTCTTGATGAAAGTGAAAGAGAAGAGTGAAAAAGTTGGCTTAAAACTCAACATTCAGAAAATGAAGATCACGGCATCTGGTCCCATCACTTCATGGCAAATAGATGGGGAAACAATGGAAAGAGTGAGACACTTTACTTTTAGGGGCTCCAAAAACACTGCAGATGGTGACTGAAGTCAAGAAATTAAAAGACACTTGCTCCTTGGAAGAAAAGCTGTGAGAAACCTCTACAGCATATTAAAAAGCAGAGACATTGCCAACAAAGGTCCGTCTGATCGAAGCTATGGTTTTTCCAGTGTTCATGTATGGATGTGACAGTTGGACTATAAAGAAAGGTGAGCACCAAAGAATTGATGCTTTTGAACTGTGGAGTTGGAGAAGACTCTTGAGAGTCCCTTGGACTGCAAGGAGATTAAATCAGTCAATCCCAAAGATAATCAGTCCTGAATATTCATTGCTGGACTGATGCTGAAGCTGAAACTCCAAAACTTTGGCCACCTGATGTGAAGAACTGACTCATTTGAAAAGACCCTGATGCTGGGAAAGATTGAAGGCAGGAGGAGAAGGGGATGACAGAGGATGAGATGGTTGGATGGCATCACTGACTCAATGGAAATGAGCTTGAGCAAGCTCCAAGAGTTGGTGATGGACAGGGAAGTATCATGTGCTGCAGTCCATAGGGTCACAAAGAGTTCGATATGATTCTGCAATTGAACTGAACTGATATTTACATATATCCAAGTGAGGTTTCAGTTCAGTTAGGTCACTCAGTCCTGTCTGACTCTTTGCGACCCTGTGAATTACAGCATGCCAGGCCTCCCTGTCCGTCACCATCTCCCAGAGTTCACTCAAACTTACATCCATCAAGTCGGTAGTGCCATCCAGCCATCTCATCCTCTGTTGTCCCCTTCTCCTCCTGCCCCCAATCCCTCCCAGCATAAGAGTCTTTTCCAATGAGTCAACTCTTTGCATCAGGTGGCCAAAGTACTGGAGTTTCAGCTTTAGCATCATTTCTTACAAAGAAGACCCAGGGATGATCTCCTTTCGAATGGACTGGTTGGATCTCCTTGCAGTCCAAGGGACTCTCAAGACTCTTCCCCAACACCACAGTTCAAAAGCATCAATTCGTCGGCACTCAGCTTTCTTTACAGTCCAACTCTCACATCCATACATGACCACAGGAAAAACCATAGCCTTGTCTAGATGGACATTTGTTGGAAAAGTAATGTCTCTGCTTTTCAATATGCTATGTAGGTTGGTCAGAACTTTTCTTCCAAGGAGTGAGCGTCTTTTAATTTCATGGCTGCAATCACCATCTTCAGTGATTTTAGAGCCCAGAAAAATAAAGTCTGACACTGTTTCCACTGTTTCCCCATCTATTTCCCATGAAGTGATGGGACCAGATGTCATGATCTTTGTTTTCTGAATATTGAGATTTAAGCCTACTTTTTCACTCTCCTCTTTCACTTTCATCAAGAAGCTTTTTAGTTACTCTTCACTTTCTGCCATAAGGGTGGTGTCATCTGCATATCTGAGGTTATTGATATTTCTCCCAGCAATCTTGATTCTAGCTTGTGCTTCCTCCAGCCTATCATTTCTCATGATGTACTCTGCATATAAGTTAAATAAGCAGGGTGACAATATGCAGCCTTGACACACTCCTTTTCCTATTTGGAACCAGTCTGTTGTTCCATGTCCAGTTCTAACTGTTGCTTCCTGACCTGCATACAGATTTCTCAAGAGGCAGGTCAGGTGGTCTGGTATTCCCATCTCTCTCAGAATTTTCTACAGTTTATTGTGATCCACACAGTCAAAGGCTTTCACATAGTCAATAAAGCAGAAATAGATGTTTTTCTGGAACTCTTTTGCTTTTTCCATGATCCAGCAGATGTTGGCAATTTGATCTCTGGTTCCTCTGCCTTTTCTAAAACCAGCTTGAACATCAGGAAGCTCACGGTGCATATATTGTTGAAGCCTGGCTTGAAGAATTTTGAGCATTACTTTACTAGCGTGTGAGATGAGTGCAATTGTGCGGTAGTTTGAGCATTCTTTGGCATTGCCTTTCTTTGGAATTGGAATGAAAACTGACCTTTACCAGTCCTGTGGCCACTGCTGAGTTTTCCAAATTTGCTGGCATATTGAGTGCAGCACTTTCACAGCATCATCTTTCAGGATCTGAAATAGCTCCACTGGAATTCCATCACCTCCACTAGCTTTGTTCGTAGTGATGCTTTCTAAGGCCCACTTGACTTCGCATTCCAGGATGTCTGGCTCTAGATGAGTGATCACACCATCGTGATTTTCCGGGTCATGAAGATCTTTTTTGTACAGTTCTTCTGTGTATTCTTGCCACCACTTCTTAATATCTTCTGCTTCTGTTAGGTCCATACCATTTCTGATAAGGACCTAGTATTCAAAATAAATAAAGAACACTTCCAACTCAACAACCTGGAGGAGGAAATGGCAACCCACTCCAGTATCATCCTTGCTTAGAGAATTCCATGGACAGAGGAGCCTGGTGAGTTGCATTCTGTAGGGTTGCAAAGAGTCGGACACGACTGAGCAACTAACACATGCATAACTCAACAACAGATACATAATCTAATTTAGAAATGGGCGAAGGATTTGAATATTTCTCCAAAGCATTACTAAGTATAAGTAGCCAATAAGCATATGAAAAGATCAATGTAGTTGGTCACTAGGGAAATACAAATTGAAACCTCAGTGAGATAACACTTCACACTCACTAGAACAACTATAATCAAAAAGAGATGTTAACAAATGTTGACAAGATGTGAAAAAATTAGAAGTCAGGTATATTGCTGGTGGAAGTTAAATGTGATAGGTACTTGATAAAACCATTTTGATAGTTCCTCAAGAAGTTAAAGACAAATACCACATGACTCAGCAATTTAACTCCTGAGAATCATCCAAGATAATTGAAAACACAGGTACACACAAACACTTGTACATAAATATTCATAATGGCACTTATACACAAATATTCATTATTCATAATAGCCAAATGCAGAAGCAGTTCAAATACCCATCAAGCGATAAACTGATAAACAACTGATATATTGTTGCCATAATATGTTGCCACAATATGCCATAATATGGCATATTATCTAGCCATATAGATTAATCTTCTCAACTAATCAGCTGGGTCACTTGGATAATCAAATGTAAACAGAAACACAAATAAATGAAATTGAACAATAATCCTTATTTTACAGCACATGCAAAAATTATATGAAAATTAACTCAAAGTGGATACTGAATATAGCTGTGTAATCTAAAGTTGCAAAGCTTCTGGAAGAACAACTAGAAAAATCTTTGTGACTTAATACAAAAAGCATGAAAACTAAAAGTTAATATTTTAGTCTCAAAAATTAAAAACTTTTGCTTTTCAAAAGCCACTGTTAATGAATTGCAAAAGCCAGTCACACTTTGGGTGAAAATATAAAACATTTGCTGTAAAGCAAGTCAAAGCTTGAGAGAAAAGGTTATAAAACATATTCCCTATAAAAGGCTTCTATACTCAAGAACTCTTATAACTAAATATCTCTAAGGTAATGAGGCCCTGGTTCTGATCACTGTATGGTGAAAGAATCAGGTTTTTTTTCCAGTATATAAGAAATAAGTGAAAAGCACTAAAAATTCTGGGGCCTCACCACACTTCAAGATATTGTAATAATATTCATCCTGTTTCAATCCTTGAAATACAAATTTCCCACACTACAAAGTTTTCTCCAGGAAAGAGAAGACTGGCCCATGGATCTGAACCATATTCTAGAAGGAAAGAGTCATAACATACATCTTAAGAAGGGTGGTGACAGAACTTGACTGACATAAGACCATCAGGACTATATCTGCCATCCTATCCTAATTATTAATAACATCCCTTTTATTTTGCTGCTTTTCCAGTTTAGTAGATTGTTATTTGGTCATGCTTAAGCAGAGACATGACTAGGTCAACAAAGGTCCATCTAGTCAAAGCTATAGTTTTTCCAGTAGTCGTGTATGGATGTAAGAGTTGGACCATAAATAAGGCTGAGCACCCCCAAAGAATTGGTGCTTTTGAACTGTGGTGTTGGAGAAGACTCTTGAGTGTCCGTTGGACTGCAAGGAAATCAAACCAGTTAACCTAAAAAGAATCAGTCCTGAATATTCATCAGAAGGACTGATGCTAAAGGTGAAGCTCTAATACTTTGGCCACCTGATGTGAAGAACTGACTCATTCAAAAGACCCTGATGCTGGAAAAGATTGAAGGCAGGAGAAGGGGATAAAAGAGGATGAGATGATTGGATGGCACCACCAATTAGATGGAAATGAGTTTGAGCAAGCTCTGGGAGCTGGTGATGTACAGGGGAGCCTGTCATAGGGTTGCAAAGAGTTGGACACGACTGAGCAACTGAACTGAACTGAACTAACTTAAGCCTCATTCAAACCAACAGATAAACAGCTTATCTTCCTTGAAAGAATTCTTCCAATAGACCAGAATAAAAGAATGAGGGGGTAAGAAGCTAGTGCCATATTTTTTGTCTGTAGCACCCACATCAAAACAGCCCTTTTCATTCTACAAGCTTGGTTTAGAACTATAAAAAGAGTTTCAAGTCTATGGGTACACCAAAGGTACTTATAGAGGCTGCATCCAAATGACTAACCTAAACGCCATTCTATCCCACCTTTCCAACTTTTCATATTCTATTTTTAAATAAAGTGGTACCACCCTCTATATATCACAAGGGTGTTACAAGAACCATATGTGAAAATGTACATGAGAGCAATTTGAAAATTTGAATGTGAAATATAAAATTGTTTTGAAGAAGATCCCCATTTCTTTTAAAATCTTGACCTCCAGTTAAGCCTTTTTGAAGACTTTTTCATAGACATTTGTGGAATATGTTTCTTATTTACATTGCTTATGTTAAATTGGTCTAGTCTCTGATGAAGTTAAGCCTAGATATCAATGTCTGCACCGAATGACAGAACTGAGTTCAGCATATGATCAGGCTGACTTTATCATTTTCTCCCCAAAATTTGAAATGAGTTACAAAAAGTGTTTTCCAGATGATGCCCTTGGAACTTTAGGGTCATGATCAGAGTTCATTCAGTGCTTACCCAAATCCTCTGATAAGCTAAAATTATGAGGAAACTGAAACTAAAAATCTTGTTGAGGAAGATTCTTTTACAGATAATGAAAAATAGCAGAAGGAGAGATGAGCAGAGCTTGGCTTCTGAGGCTTAGCCAAGAGGAAGAGGAGGGAACTACTGCCCTAGGAATGACTGCATTTGGTTTCTGGGTTCTACCTTGTATTCTTAACATAAAGCTCCCTTCACTTAGGAGAGAACGTCTGGGTTTTGGTTCTTAGCAACCAGTTTATTATTCCTGACTAACTGTACCAAGGCAATTCACACACTGTACAGAACAGTCTTTCATTCACCTCAAACTTTCTGTGACAAAAATACAGAATTAGACTTTCCTTTCACTTCACTCTTATAATTACTACATTGATATCTCTGGATTTAGGCTTATTTTTCATTCTTAGTAAGTGTTCAGATGGAATTTCAGTTGAGTTATTTCAAATCCTAAAAGATGATGCTGTGAAAGTGCTGCACTCAACATGCCAGCAAATTTGGAAAACTCAGCAGTGGCCACAGGGTTGGAAAAGGTCAGTTTTCATTCCAATCCCAAAGAAAGGCAATGCTAATATATGTTCAAACTACTACACAATTGCACTCATCTCACACACTAGCAAAGTAATGCTCAAAATTCTCTGAGCCAGGCTTTAACAGTATGTGAACCATGAACTTCCAGATGTTCAAGCTGGATTTAAAAAAGGCAGAGGAACCAGAGATCAAATTGCCAACATCTTTTTGATCATAGAAAAAGCAAGAGAGTTCCAGAAAAACATCTACCTCTGCTTTATTGACTATGCCAAAGCTTTTGACTGTGTGGACCACAACAAACTGTGGAAAAGTCTTAAAAAGATGGGACTATCAGACCACCTGACCTGCCTCTTGAGAAATCTGTATGCAGGTCAGGAAGCAACAGTTAGAACTGGACATGAAAGAATGGACTGGTTCCAAATAGGAAAAGGAGTGTGTCAAGGCTGTATATTGTCACCCTGCTTATTTAACTTATATGCAGAGTACATCATGAGAAATGATAGGCTGGAGGAAGCACAAGCTGGAATCAAGATTGCTGGGAGAAATATCAATAACCTCAGATATGCAGATGACACCACCCTTAGGGCAGAAAACGAAGAACTAAAGAGCTTCTTGATAAAAGTGAAAGAGGAGAGTGACAAAGTTGGCTTAAAACTTAACACTCAGAAAACTAAGATCATGGCATCTGGTCCCATAACTTCATAGCAAATAGAGGCAGAAAACATGGAAACAGCGACAGACTTTATTTTGGGGGCTCCAGAATCACTGCAGATGGTGACTGCAGCCATGAAATTAAAAGATGCTTACTCCTTGGAAGAAAAGTCATGACCGACCTAGACAGCATATTTAAAAGCAGAGATATTACTTTGCCAACAAAAGTCCATCTAGTCAAAGCTATGGTTTTTCCAGTAGTCATGTATGGATGTGAGAGTTGGACTATAAAGAAAGCTGAGCGCTGAAGAATTGATGCTTTTGAACTGTGGTATTGGAGAAGACTCTTGCGAGTCCCTTGGACTGCAAGGAGATCCAACCAGTCCATCTGAAAGGAGATCAGTCCTGGGTGTTCATTCGAAGGACTGATGCTAAAGCTGAAACTCCAAAACTTTGGCCACCTGTTGTGAAGAACTGACACATTTGAAAAGACCCTGATGCGGGGAAAGATTGAAGGTGGGAGGAGAAATGGGCAACAGAAGATGAGATAGTTGGATGGTATCATGGACTCAATGGACATGAATTTGAGTAAACTCTGGGAGTTAGTGATGGACAGGGAGGCCTCGCCTGCTGCAATCCAAGGGGTAAAAAAGAGTCGGACATGACTGAGCAACTAAACTGAACTGACTGAAGTGTTCAGCAAAAAAAAAAAATGCTCATTTAAAAATTTAAATCCATAGTACCTACTACTTTTTAAACGTGTAGATTCCCTGGTGGATCACATCATAAAGAAACTGCCTACATTGCAGGAGAACCAGGTTCAATCCCTGGGTCAGGAAGATCTCCTGGAAAAGGGAATGGCTCCAGTATTCTTGCCTGGAGAATTTCATGGACAGAGGCTACAATCCATGGGGTCACAAAGAATCGGACACAACTAAGTGACTAACACTTTTACTTTTCACCTTTATATGTACTATCATTGTTATATGTATCTTTCAAATGATTATTTTTATATTTATAGAAAGGAAAAAGATTATTTTAAAAAATAAGGAATACTAGGATCCTGTTACATTTTCTGCTATTAGTACAACTTCTTTTTCCCTTCCTAGTTTCCTCCTGGTACAAAGTTTTATGCTTTAAAGATTACCCAGCTAATGCAGCACTTGCTGGGAAGTTGAGGTATTATCTGTGCAGCTTAAATATTTATGAGCAAAAAGAAACTATAAGCTGAAGGGTGTGCCATTTATGAAAGCTTTAATGGATATAGTTTAGCCCAAAATGAAACCTGTTTGGGGAGCACAACTGCATTTGTTTAATGATACATGAAAATATTGCTCTGTACTTGGCATAGCATCAGCAAGTAATTGGAAAGCAGAAAATGCCTGACTGTAGTTGGTGAGACTTTTACTGCTGGAAGAAAAACTGCTATGATAATAGTAGAAGACTCTGTTAGCTAAATAACCATGCTTCTGGGGCTTAAACGCAAGGAATATTATTGCACATATGTCATGACAACGCAGCCCCTGTCTTATTAAGTGTGGGTTTGGTCCCACGTGGGTGGTGGTGAGCAAATATTGGATAGCATTGGCACTCGGCAGCGACACCTGCAAGACACAGACGTCATTGGCAAATGCTGCACTTACTCTCATTCAGAACCACGTTGGCTTCAAATTAGACTTCTGAGAAACAGTGGGATGGTGGATATTCACAGCTTCCAATTAGATATCCGAGAAAAAGGAAACAAGCATGCAGGGAAAATATTTGGGAGCCTCTGCTTTGTTTCCTTGGCATATACTCTACCCACTCTTTCCCTCATTTTCTATTCTTTTTCTTGAGAGACAGAGGACAATTCAGGCTGAGTGGGTCTCAGTTATTTGCTTCAAATGTGGATAGTTCCAAGTCACAGCATATTGACCATGCTATTGCGTGTTAGCGGGTAGATGGAAAGGGGGTGGATGAAACAGAAAAGAAAGTAAGGTCCATACTGCAGTGGTCAAAGGGTGAAGGTGAAAATTGGGGTTTCCTGTGCAGTTTGAATGGAGAAGATCATTTCTATGGAAACCTTTTTCTATTGCTTAGGAAAAGGAAGACTCTTGTACCTCACACTAGAAATGTGTGAGTACAATTTGATGAATGGGTCAATTTTTCTTACTCATCAGCTTCTGGTCTTAAGACCAAATTTAAAAGTACATAGCTTTTATGACCAGAGAAAGCGATGGCACCCTACTCCAGTACTCTTGCCTGGCAAATCCCATGGATGGAGGAGCCTGGTAGGCTGCAGTCCATGGGGTCATGAAGAGTCAGACGCAACTGAGTGACTTCCCTTTCACTTTTCACTTTCATGCATTGGAGAAGGAAATGGCAACCCACTCCAGTGTTCTTGCCTGGAGAATCCCAGGGACGGGGGAGCCTGGTGGGCTGCCATCTCTGGGGTCACACAGAGTTGGACACGACTGAAGTGACTTAGCAGTAGCAGCAGCTATTATGACATCTATTCTGAAAATAGCCCTAACTACTCATTAAAGCTCATCTTAATTATTTAGTAACTAAGAATTTAATGTATGATAAAATGATTTTGATTTCATCTATCCAAATATTAATGATCCATAGATTATAATACATATACGTGTGTATTTATAAACACACATGATTAATTTTGTTTTTCAGTTTGGTATTCTATGCCTTTAAGAAAAACTAAAAGTTATACACATGAATAATTCTACATGGTTGATAAAAAGCAAAAGTGTTCCTTTCCTTTCCGCAAAGTAATCCCCACATCCCCTCACTTCCAAATGTGACCATTTAAAACCTAAGCTTTTTCATTTGATATTTACCTCCATGTGTCTAAAAAGATACTAATGCTGGTATGTTTTGATTCTTCTTTTAGGAATATTACCTTCCCCTGTGGAGAAGGAAATGGCAACCCACTCCAGTGTTCTTGCCTGGAGAATCCCAGAGATGGGGGAGCCAGGTGGGCTGCCGTCTATGGGGTCGCACAGAGTCGGACACAACTGAAGCGACTTAGCAGCAGCATGGAAGGTTAGGATTTGTTCTTTTATATGTACCTGTTGAAAAAATATTTTGATACTCATTAAAATGGTAAGGTATATTTTATTCAAGACTATTGCAATAGGTGTCAAGAATGTCACAATAGGCGAGAGAGATAAGGCTCAAGACTCTCACTATAGGGGAGAGAGCTCAGGCTCAACTCTGAATGCAGTGAAGACATCTGGGGATTTGTTGCCAAGGAGCAGAGTGAGGGAATCAGTGGATGGAAAACCACTAAGAGGAGACATCAAGCAGAGGGGCATGCTTGTTAAGCCAAATTAACAGGATTTTTGCTGAGGCATGCCAAGGTGACCAGATGTCAAGAGTGGGGATGAGAAATTTAATCAGCTATCAAGGGTGGGAGGAATTCTTGCTAAACTGATTAACAGGATTCTTGCTTGAAATGGGCTTTGCAGGCAGAAGATATGGCTCAGGAGGAAGCCTCATGGAAAAGAGGACTCAAGGAGCTTGCTTGAAGTTTGGTCAAAGAGAAAGTCTTTATCATATTCTCTTATCCAATTACACCTTTCCTATGCTCAACTATGTCAAATGGTTTATTATGATTTTTTAAAATAATCTACTTATTTCTATAAGTTTAATAATTGCCTCATTTTTTTTCATTTTTTGCAGTATAATCAAATTATTCTCCAATCTTCTTCCTAAATATAAATCATCTCTCAAAACATTCAAATACATCAGATTTTCTTTCCTCTCCTCCTCCCTCTACATTTTTTCTTTTCCTGTTTTTACCTTCTTTCCTGTTTCCTTTGTTCGTTCCTTTCTTCCTTCTTTCCCTTTCTGCTTTTCCTTCTTCCCTCTTCCCATTTTTTCCCTTTGCTTTGCATTCCTTTGTTGTTGTTCAGTCACTAAATTGTGTCCAACTCTTTGAACCCATGGAGTGTAGCCCACCAGGCTCCTTTACCCATGGAATTTTCCAGGCAAGATACCAGAGTGGGTGTCCATTTTCTTCTCCAGGGAATCTGCCTGACCCAGGGATTGAACTGTTTCTCCTTCATTGGCAAACAGATTTTTACCACGGAGCCACCAGGGAAGTTTCCCCAAAGTAATGCCAGGGTAATGGTGCTGGCTTAAGTGTTCCTAAGCGTTGTGTAGGCACAAAGAAGAGGAATCCTATGACCCAAGGTAGTACACGCAGTCCCATCCTGATGGCACAACAGAAGCTCAACCTTCACTCAGCACTGTACCTGGTCTGTGTCATTCTCACGAACACTTGAGGGGCAGAGACACTGCAGTGGCCACAAGTGCATCCTAGACTTTCAAGACCCACAGCTAGACCAAGCATGCCAGGTCTCAGGTGCCATGTGAGGAGAAGTGATGAGATTGAGGTCAGGAAAGGTAAGCAGAACAGATGCTTATCCTGCCACAGCTCACTCATAAAACCTAGGAACCTTCCATTGTTCCTTGACCTTCTTCTAGCTTGACTTTGGACCTTGGAGGCCAAATGATGGAGCTGCTGGAGCTACACAAAAGGAAGGGATCTGGACACCTGAGCCACCTCTGGAGGGGACACATCTTCAATCAGCAGTTCATATTTTGGACTTTATATGAGCTCTACATAACTGATTTCCTGTTGACCATCATATGGATAGGTGTTTATTCTGGCAGCTTACACTATCTTAACTCATTCATCCCCATCCCCTATGGTCCACATAGCAAGATGGCTTCCTGAGGGAGTTAGAGCAGGACTATATCCACTCCAAGTGAGACCAGAAGACAGAGAGCTGACCAAATTCACATCTTGTAAGGGAGGAGATGTCCAACAACAACACAGCAGAGCCTCTCAAGCAGGTCTTAGCAGAAGGTTTCATAGAGCTTACATTTTTTAGGGAAAAAAAACTTGCTAGGAAGAATGGATTTGTCAGGACTCCATCTTAAAGCATCTTTGGACTACACTTCTCTGAGCATGGGGGATCCCTGCTGTGTGTGAACTTCTCTCTTCCCAATCCCTGTGTATTGTTTTGGGGGTATAACCCTAAGCCTGCTAGATCACAAGACAAAGTGCCATCCTTATGGGCTCTAGACTAAGATCACCCACTACAGGAGGACATCAGACATGCAGATCCTGGAGACTATTTGGGATGTAGAGATCTGAGAGATGACATCATACCAGCTGATCTAGGATATGACATGGGGCATGAGGATCTGATGGACAGATCAGACCAGCTGATCTAAGATATGACATGAGATGTGTAGATCTGGCAGATGTGGGAAGCGTGGAGCTGACAAAAGATGTGGGGTGTGACTATCCATCAGACAACATAGGATGGGCATCCAGGAGGTGATGTGGGGAAGGTAGATCTGAGAGAAGATGCCTGATGGGCTGAGTCAAGACCATGCTGGCAGAGCATGCACTATGCAATGACTGTCCAGATTTTATGAGCTAATCTCATGGCACCCTGTCTGAAATAAGGTGGGAGTGGTGTACTGGTTGCAGGAGCTACTGAGAAGTTACCTGAGCCACAAAGGGTCAAGGAAAGGGATGAAAAGAAACACGAAAAGCCACACCTTCCTTGCAACCAGTTGACTGTGCATGTGGCTCAGAAGAGGGGCCACTGCAGAAGCTACTGACCATTCCAGGTCTTTGAGAACTGAAGATGGTTAAATTCCAAGCCACACACACAGAGGTAGGGGTTGAGGAAGAAGGAAAGCAAGCGGGAAGGAAGGAAGGAAGACACACAATAAACAAAAGGAAGATTAAGAGCTCATAGCAGAAGAGTGTTGCTGCAGGTCAGGGGAAAGCACGTCATGCAACTGTCTATGGGGTTCAAAGAAATGGATGAACTCAGCCTCCATGAATGAGGAACTTGCAGCAGAGATACAGGGCTTAAGGATAAAATAAGACAACAAAAGAATATGAAAAATTAGTTGGTGGTGCTCAAGAAAAAGAAGGGAAAATTTAAATTATAACAAAAATGAGATCCTATGGATCACAGAAAGAAGGAAAAATGGATACAGATGAAAATAGAGCAGCAACACAGATAATACACTTGAAAAACAAACTCAAATAATTTATTTAAAAATTAAAGAGAATAGAGCCAAAGAAAGGTATGCATATTTTGTTACCTGGAAGAGGAAAAAAGAAAAGGAGAAATAGAATATCCAGAGACATAATTTAAGACAGTGTTCCTGAAATCGAGGAAGTGTTGAATTCACAGATTAAAAGGATAAGGTATATTTCAGATTAAGTCAATATGGATTTATCAGACCTAGGATATGCCTTAATATTATGAGACTTCAAAGATAGTCACTCCTCTAAGTGTTGTTTGGCTGCTAAATTGTGCCTGACTCTTTATTTTGGACTTAACCCACAAGGCCCCACTGTCCACTGGATTTCTCAGGTAAAAATATTGGAGTGAGATGACATTTCCTTCTCCAGGGGATCTTTTCAACCCAAGGATTAAACCCACATCTCCTGCACTGGCAGACAGATTCTTTACCAATGAGTCAACAGGCAAGCCCCCTCTAAGTTTTAGGTGACAATACTAACAGTGGAAAAAATATATATATATAGCAAGTCACTTTTAGGGGAAAATTCAGACTTGTTTGAAGTTTTCTAAGAAAAATGAAGCATTTGAAATATAGTCATTCTGTATGACAGATTCTAGGTCCATTCATATCTCTACAAAAGACCCAATTTTGTTCCTTTCTATGGTTGAGTAATATGTGCAATCTAGAAAAATGGTACAGATGAACCTATTTCTAAGGCTGGAACAGAGAAGCATATCACAGAAGGGACATGTGGACACAGGTGGGGGAAAGGGAGGGAGGGATGAATTGGGGGATTAAGATTGACATATATACATTACTATGGACTATAGCCTACCAGGCTCCTCTATCCACGGGATTTTCCAGGCAAGAATACTGGGGTGGGTGGCCACTTGCTTCTCCAGATCTTCCCCGCCCAAGGATCAAACCTTTGTCTCCTGCATCATCTCCTGCATTGGCAGGGGATTCTTTATTGACTGAGTCACCAGGAAAGCTTAAAACAGCTAGTGGAAACCTGCAGGATAATGCAGGGCGCTCAGCTCGGTGCTCTGTGATGACCTAGAGGGGTGGGATGGGGAGGAGGTCCAAGAGGAAGTGGATATATGTATACACATAGCTGATTCATCTCATTATACAGCAGAAACTAACATAACATTGTAATTACATTCAAGTTAATTAAAAGGAAAAGAAAAGAAATATAGTCATTATGACTGGAGGGAAGCGAGTACAGTAAATAAGAGAAAAAGAGGTTGAATGAATTCAAAGGAAGATGGGACCTGAATTACGTTGAGATTTTAAGTTGTAGTAAGAGATTTAGATTTTAATTTCAAGGGCAATGAGAAAGATTTGGGAGACACTATTGCGGTAGTCCAGGTGCAAGCTGGCAGTGATGAAGACTGGGGTGAGAGTAAGGGAGATGTAGAGAAATGGATGGATTTAAGCACGTATTTTGGAAGTAGAGTCAACAGGATTTGGTGATGTATTATGTGTTAAGTGACAGAAGGAAGAGCAGAGTAAGAGGAAGCATGAGAAAGAGCAAGTTTGGGGGTTGAGCAACTGGATTGTGGTAGTGTGATTGCACATAGATGCAGAGACTAGAGGAGAAAAGTTTTGAGGCTAAAGAGGCTTGAAGAGAGAAGGGAAATTGTGAAAGCATTATTTTTGAGAGCAGAAATGGAATTTACCAAAGGAATACAGTGGTTCAGTTTGAAATCTGAAGACTCCTTATAGTTTTAATTTCCAAGATCTTTCCCTTTATTTTTTTTTTGGAAAACTAATATTTTTTGATCATATTCAATATGCTTTCTTATCCCTCTGAGTATACTGTTTTTATTTTCAAGTTTTAATCTTTTAGCCTAGTCTTTTTCTCCCAATTTCTATTTACCTCTTTTTTTATATGGGGCTCCAACTTTCACAGTCCTTGTAGTCTTTGATTACACTTATGAAGTACAGTTGCTATTGGAAGTGTATCTGAGAAAGTAGTTTAATTTTACAGACTTTCAAGCTTATCTTTTATTGTAGCTTTCCTTCTGTCCATAACCCCAAAGCTTGGTGCTATCAAGCTTTGGACCTTTCGGAATTCTGAACTGTTCACCAGCTTAGCTCTTGGGTTTTCTCACTCTTGGCTTAGGATTTAGTTTTCCTGAATATTTTAAGGTCTCTGCCATACCTTTTCCCCAGTTTTAAAAATCCTGTCACTCTTTTCATCCATTCTCTTTCCATCTCATATTTATAAGCAAAATAAAACTGGACTACAATCATTTTGGTAGGATTGTCCAAGTGGCCATTTATACCTGGAAGTTCTATCCATTTTGCTTTGTATTTCTGCCCTAATAATACAAGCTATATAATGTCTCTTTTCATGTTTTTGCAGTATATGACTGCTGATCTCCAAACTTAATGCCAAAGCAATGCTTAATTCTATCTTTTCATTTTACTCTTATTTCTGACCACACTGATCTTTAGGAATTACATGTATATGAGTAAAGCTTTGCTATTAAAGCTCTATTCAGGTTTCCATTTCCATTTTCCCCTCAATCTATTTATATAGCAGTTTCTGTCTATAGTTTTTTTAAAATTTTTCTGTAACACTAAAACTATCCGTGATATCATATTTACTAAGTGAGATTTTTACCTAATAATGACGTTTCCTTTTGTAAAGCTTTCTATATTGCAAAAGTGATAAATACAGACATTTATATGGATATGGATATAGGTATCCAGTGTTCTTGCCTGGAGAGTCCCGGGGACAGGGGAGCATGGTGGGCTGCCATCTATGGGGTCGCACAGAGTTGGACACGACTAAAGCGACTTAGCAGTAGCAGCAGCATAGATATAAATATACCAGACTTCCCAGGTGGCGTTAGTGGTAAAGAACCCACCTGCCAATGCAGGAAACATAAGAGATGTGGATTCAGTCCTTGGATAGGGAAGATCCCCTGGAAGAACGCACAGCAACCCACTTCAGTATTCTTGTCTGGAGAATTGCATGGACCGAGGAGGCACAAAGAGTAAGACACGACTGAAGTGACTTAGCACGCATGCACATACATATACAGTACTTATTTAGTATTTAAAATATCTACACCTGAGAGGTTATTATTAGAATTACTTTCCCAGTTTTGAATCTGAGGCAACTGAGGCTTAGAGAGGATAGTATATTTGCTCAAAGTTGCAAAGTATAAAAAGGTCATTCCTATAACTTGAATGCAAATTCTTTAATTTCAAATCACATGCTCTTTCTACTTAATTGATTCACTTATTGTTTGATAAATGCATGTTTACTACCTGCTATTTGTCTAGCTGAATGAAATTAGAGTAGTTTACATGATTGTCAGCTTTTATGATATGGTAGAGTTTATTCTCAGGGAGAGATGGATCAAAATCATTCATTTTAAAAATAATTTTTTTAAAATATTAGCAGAGACTTCTAAGTAAAAATAGCAGAACACATTTATTTACACTTCTGCTCCAAATTCCACAAATTACTCTGAATTTTGTTATATTGTTTAATTCTTGTTTTGTTTTAGTAATAAGAAAGTCTTTCTCCATGAATGAAATCTGAGCTAAAACTTGAATATGGCTACCACAGATGGCCTGTACAGTTCTGGGCTTGAATTATAAGAAAAATTCATATATTCTAAGATTATGGGGAAGAGTATTCCAGGAAGAAAAAGTAATAATCTGTGCAAAGGAGAACGTTTCTACAATGTGCTAATATACAAATAAGAAATAGAAGGAGTGTCAATGTGGTTGTAATAGACAGAGAAAGGAGTTGTAAAGTTACAAGATTGAAATTCTAATAGCCAGACTCAGAAATTGTAAAGAAATGTAAAGATTCTAAGCATGATGAATAGATTCTATGTGATTATAAGAAGTCACTGGAGTAAAGTACATAAACTGGAGTAAAGCACTTATGGATATGCAAACTCCGTTTGCTGAGTAGAGAATTGAACGAAGGGGACTATTTTCGGGATACATTTTGGAAGTTACACAAGATCTGCTAGTGGATTAGATGCTATGGTGACAAAAAGAGAGGAATCAAGAATGTTTCTTTGGTTTTGGCTTGAGCTTCTGGGTACACAGAGGTGACATCTACTGATATAAATAAGAAAGCAGAAGGAGCAGGTTTTGGAGTAACAAGTATTTTGTTTGGTCTTGTTAAATTTAGGATGGCTAATTTCCTCTCAAGGTAGATAACTGATGGACCGCTTGGAAATGAGTCTACAGACTTCAATAATAGAGAAAGATATTATAGAGATATTATTTAAAGCCTTTGCTTTCAGTGAGATTTATTATCTGGAGAAAAAATTACCTGAAGCAGAGAAAGGGGCTTAGAACTGAGCACTAAAGCATTTCAACACTTTCAAGTCCAATAGAAATAGCAGAAAGCAGCAATGATCTTTGAGAAAGATAATTCAAAATTGAAGAAAAATAACCAGGAGAACAATAAGAGTGAAGGCAGGAGAAGAAAATATTTTAAGACTTGTGAACTGTGTTGAATGTTGTTGAAGATAAAGAAATATAAACTCCAACAAGTGATTATTAAATTTGGCAAAGCCACCATGATAATAGCAATATCCATGAAGTGTGGAATGTGAAGACATTTCAAATGATTTCAGGAGAAAAGTGGGAGATGAAGAGGAAGTAAAGATGTAATTGCAAATATTTTTTTCAAGTGGTTTTACTGTGAAGGATATCAGAGAAATGTAACGATAGATGGAAAGAGATGAAAAGACAGCCTGTACTATTTTCTTCTTGATAATCAGAGATTTAATGCATGTTTCTCTGCTCAGTGAATTGGTTAGGAGGAGAAAGAGAAACCAACCTTGCAAGAAAGAGGGGTTAATCAAGGAGCAAAATCCTTGAGATGGAAGAGCAGATGGCATCCAGAGCAGGAAAGGTTAGCATTTGATTGAAGTAATAACATTTCCTGAAGGTTGTAACTGGAGGGAGGCAGAAAGTACACAAATGCAAATGGCCTGGGAGATTTAATGGAAGTAAGAGCAAGTTCATATTTGATTGTTCTTTTATAACATCATTAAAATAAAAACAAGGTTATCTGCTTAGGTGGCTGTCTGAGGAGCACATTGGAATTACTCCTTTCAAACTGAACTTTGACTATGCTTTTTTTTCCCCCTGAAAAAAGCTAAATCAAATTGCATTTTTTAGTATCATTAGCATATGCCAACAATGAAAAATAAAGATTTATGATCCTTGAAAGACACATCACCAACCAACCATTAACAACTTTTCAGTCAGATGTAATTTTGGACATATTATCTCTACTAATTTAACTCTAAAATTTTCAACTTGAAGTTAAAATGTGAGCATACTGATGGTCTAGTGCCCTGAGTTATGATTACCAGTAAAATTTTTCTAAATCACTGTACTTTTTGTACATGTATACCATGTAAACTAACACTTGCTCATATTTCTGGCATATCCATAAAGTGTAAATATCTCCCACAGTTTGCATAGACAAGCAATGTAGCAAAGAAAGAACTTAATCCCTACTGTAGCCTGTATAAATCATCACTTGTATTTAAAAAGCACCAAGTGCTATTAGGAGATACTACATCCCCAAAGCAACGAGGTGCACAACTGTTTAATCCTATTTGAGAAAATGTTTTACTCTCCCAGATAGAGCATCTTCCATCAACAAGAACAGTATAGATGGCTAAAGATGTAGGAAATAATTTCCATGTATTTCATCTGCAGTTTAGATGCCAAGTTAAGATGCCAAAGGGACGTAAAACAGAAGACTATGTAGCACTTGAAAATTTTCTTTGAGTGAAAATATGCATTCACTCATTTTCTTCATGTTTGTTCTAAAACATAAAGGAATCTGGACGACAGGTCATGTTGTCTAGATTTTCTACTAGGGGACCTTTTAGCAGAAAGTATTTTAATGAAAGTACACTATTGTATTGAATACATAACATCTCTTTTAGTGTTTTAAGAAGGCTATTGTTTGAGAAAAAATGAAACAAGTCTTTTTTCATCTGTATGAGACTTAGTCATCTAGATCATCAATTAATGATAAATATACAAATAGATTCATTTTATTATTTTAGATCAACAGTGAATCATCCTCAATTTTAACACACAGATACAGACTGTTTCAAAATTGGGAAAGGAGTACATCAAGGCTGTATATTGTCACCCTGCTTATTTAACTTCTATGCAGAATACATCATGCGAAATGTTGGACTGGATGAAGTACACGCTGGAATAAAGATTGCCAGGAGAAATATCAATAACCTCAGACATGCAGATGACACCAATATTATGGCAGAAAGTGAAGAAGAACTAAAAAGTCTCTTGATGAAGGTGAAAGAGGAGAGTGAAAAAGCTGGCTTTAAACTCAATGTTCAAAACCCACAGATCATGGCATCGAGTCCCATCACTTCATGTCAAATAGATGGGGAAACAATAGAAACAGCGACAGATTTTATTTGCTTGGGCTCCAAAATCACTGTAGATGGTGACTACAGCCATGAAATTAAAAGATGCTTGCTCCTTGGAAGAAAGGCTATGACAAACCTAGTCAGTGTATTCAAAAGCAGAGGCATTATTTTGCCAACAAAGCTATGTTTTTTTTCCAGTAGTCATGTATGGTTGTGGGAGCTGGACCATAAAGAAGGCTGACCACCAAAGAGCTGATGCTTTTGAACTGCAGTGTTGGAGAAAACTCTTGAGAGTTTCTTGGACAGCAATGAGATCAAACCATTCAATCTTAAAGGAAATCAACCCTGAATATTCACTGGAAGGACTGATGCTGAAGCTCCAATACTTTGGCCAACTGATATGAAGAACTGATTGATTGGAAAAGACCCTGATGCTGGGAAAGACTGAAAGCAGGAAGAGAAGGGGATGACAGAGGACAAGATGGTTTGATGGCAACACTGACTCAATGGATGTGAGTTTGAGCAAGTCTTGGAGATGATGAAGGACAAGGAAGCCTAGCATGCTGCAGTCCATGGGGTCGCAGAGAGTCAGACATGCCTGAGCAACTGAACAACACTGTTTTTTATTTTATATTAGAGTATAGTTGATTAACAATGTTATATTAATTTTGGGTGTGAAGTAAAGCAGACAAAGACAAATACCATATGGTATCGCTTATATATGGAATCTAAAAAATAAGATTCAAATGAACTTATTTACAAAGTAGAAACAGACTCACAGACTTAGAGAACAAATTTATGGTGACCAGAGGAGAAGCCTGATGGTGGGGAATAGATTAAGATCTGAGGACTGACATGTACGCTGCTATATTTGAAATAGATAACCAACAAGGACTTACTGCATAGCACAAGGAACTCTGCTCTGTATGATTATAACTCTGCAGATTATGTTTTTTAATGAAGTAATGATATCAGGCACACAGCATCACTATATATATATACACATATATATATATGAAACTAATGGATTTTTACAAAATGTTCAATTAAATTTCTCCAAATAAAATTATAATTTAGGAATTGAAGTCCTTAAGGGGGAAATAAATTAGATTAACTGAGGCCATACAAGATAAATGCTTACACAGCATGGTTGAAGACATTATCTCTAAATTATCTCCTTAGACCTTCAATATTTCACCTCATTTCCACTCCAAATAATTCCCCTCTGCATTTTCTCCTATCTCACCGAGACCAATCATCCTTACAGAATATGGAAAAAAAAAAAAAGAAAGAAAGAAAAAGAAAAACAAACTGAACACCTCATCTTCAGGAAACCATTGCAAAATGCGTGTAAGTTGCTTAGATGTCCTTTAATAAGCATTTATCCAGGGTGGCTCCCTGGATAAATGTGACCGGATTATTATCACTTGGATTATATTCTCTCCAATTATAAAATGAGGAATTATTGATCTCAGAGTCCTCTGAGCTGCTAGCTCCTATCATTTGAATCAGATTATCCAGTGAAACTGTGGAGCCCTCATAGGACGACACTTGAACTAAAATTGAATTGATTAGGAGTGAGGGTGTCAGTGGTAATCCTACAGTTGGAGCAGCTGTCATGTTTCATTACAGTTATTCCATTTACCTGAACACTGGGCACTTTGAGAGCTGTCACCTATTGTGTAAGCTATGCCCTTACACAATCTTGCATAGGACTACAACAAAATCTGGGGAACTCAAAAAATGCTTGTTGTATTGAATTGGGCTGTTTCTGCACAATACAATTTTCTCCAACTGGTGGGGTCAGGTTTAAGGTCAGAAGGCCTCAGGGGTAGGAGGGGAGGGGCAGTAGCATAACAAATGATCTCATTACCCCCTTGGAATGTTTCTTTACCCATCTTTCTATGGAACCACGTGAATCTAGCTACAGAATCAACAACATCTTTTGAACTTTCCATGTAGATAGATTTAGCCTTGCAGGGGAAGTGAAGCTTGAAATGAGTTTAAAATGCAGACTTATAATTCCTAGAAAGGTTATTTAAAATCAAGTAAAGAAAATGTTGCCACAGAGTAGAACAGAAGAGGAGTTCAGGCAAGTTAGTACTGTTATGGTTCTGTATATACCTATACCCACTGTGATTTAATTTTGTTTGCAAACTGGGTTCTCTTTCATGGTAACAAGCATACTTTTGTAACCAAGTATCTAAAGCCACTAGATAGAGAGATAAACAGAAAGCTCGATAGATAAAACCAAAAAGCCAATCATAGGAACAACAGGTAAGTAAAGAAATAAGAAATCACAGGGGAGAAATGACTCAAAAAACAATGATCTAGAATAATTATCGGTCCCTTATTCATTATGTATTAACAACTTTAAGTTCCCTCTCTCATACCCTCAGGTAGTCCGAGTCCCTCTTCTGTAATCCTTCTTCATTGTATTTAACACGGGTGAAACCAAGTTACCTTTTCACCCTAGAGGCTATTTGGAAATACTGTATATATGCTGGGGCATTTTTTGTTTTGTTTTTGTCCTTGAATGACTATGAGACACTGCTGTTATTTACTAGTTCAGTTCTGTTCAGTCATGTCCAACTCTTTGCGACCCCATGAATCGTAGCACACCAGGCCTTCCTGTCCATCACCAATTCCCAGAGTTCACTCAAACTTATGTCCATTGAGTCGGTGATGCCATCCAGCCATCTCATCCTCTGTCGTCCCCTTCTTCTCCTGCCCCTAATCCCTCCCAGGATCAGGGTCTTTTCCAATGAGTCAACTCTTCATATGAGTTGGCCAAAGTATTGAAGTTTGCTAGTAGGAAGGTCAAATATCTTGCAATGCATGGAACAATCCCACAAAATGCAGAAACTGAGGCCCAAATGCTAATACCATGCATGTGGAGAAACGGTGGGTTTCTCTAGTGTAGTTGTTATTCCTCAGTGATACATGATCTTCTGTAAAGACCCAAGATTATAATTCAGGGGAATATTTCTTTTTTGAAGAAACCTTAGGAATATGTTACATTGAAATCCAACAGCAGTTTTTCCTGTGTACAAAATATGCATTTTTATACCCTGGTTATTTTGTATAGTTAAAAACAAATTTTATTGTCAGAAAATAAGAAAAACAAAAAACATCAAGGCAAGGATCAATTCATAAAAGTGACAGGCATTTCCTTGGGTGGTCAAATTCTTGATCTTCATACTTCACTCAAGATAACTCATCTGTTCTAACCTACTACCTGTTGAATGTACCTCCACCATAGACAGCATTTTCCTTTAGTCCTCACAACTCTAGTTCCTCTAACACCCATGCTGGGGCCTTTAGTTTGTGGAAATATGCAACTGCTCTGGGTCAATAGACCTATTATCAGCTGTGGACTTCCCTTCTTCTGACTCTGAAAGTAAGAATTGCTTGGACTGGACAAAGAGAGGGGGCCCTATGAGGGGGGGTGGCGGAGAGAGATGCTTAGTTCTTTTTTAAATTTTCTAAAACAGCAGGACAACAGCTCTAACATTAAATATGTTTAACTTCCTTTACATGTTCTTAATCAGTTTTTAATCAGTTAAAAGATCTAGTTCTCATTTTCTCTTTCCAGATCCAATCCCATTAACATTTGTGGTTAGTCCATCACCAGGCTTGGTCTGTATTTTTGCATTTACAACTGTATTTTTGCATTTACCAAATCTTTGTAGTCACAATCTCTCCATGTAGTAAATATGTGAAATCAATAAAGTGATAGCTTCCCATTTACTGTCACTTTATTTCAGGATGAAACAGGCTAACCTCATGCAAATTATTTCATTGAGTTCAGTAAAATAAATAAGTAAATAATTTTATTCCTTTGTCTGAATTGTGTCAAACTGTGTAGGATGAAATTTTTCATTTTTATTCCATTTGTTTGGCTGTGCAGGAATTCAGTTAAAGTGTACATCTGTGATTGAAAATATATTTGCTTGTATACTGTGGTCTAAAAGTGTGACGAAAATTATTCTTTACTCAAAGTACCACAGCATGTACTCTTTGGTTTTTCCAGAGGGAAACATATTTCATTGATTTTTGGCAGTAATTTCTTTCTTTTATTCTATATCTATATTTGTGAATTTAAATTTAATGAATCTCACTTGAAAGTAGGTTTTGTAAGCATAGGCAAGTATAAAAAATCAGAAATAAATTAAGTATTATTATTAATTTTTAAACCCCGCAATGTGAAGAAACCATATAATTGATTATGGTGAAATAAAGCAGTAACAATTTTATAATATAACGGATCTGAAACTTGGCCTTTCAGTACTGACAAATTTAGGATTTGTCCTATATACCATACAGTTTTACATCAGTTAAGGATTGTGTCTCCTCTAATGTTATTACTTAAAAATTCCCAGCAATTTACATTTGCTGCTCAGTGCCCTTAGTTCCAAGGCAACTGCTTAATGAAGAAAAACTGAATGGTGAATGAATGAACTGTTTATCAGAAGAACAACCAGAGAACCAAAAAAGTCACTGGTTAGCTAGTAAGTGCTTGGAGAAAGACACTCAACTCATTACACAGGCTTACAAGGATACCTCTAAAAAGTTAAAGGGTCTAAACTTTGTGAAAGTAAAATTCAATGCCTTGGATGGAATTCTGAATTTGTGATTGTGAGAAATCTTTGGACAAATCTAGACACCTTAAAGTAATGTTATTTTGTGGGTCTTCTGATCTGCTGAAAATATGCCTCATCTATGCTACCTGATACGGTAGCCTCTAGTCATATATGGCTATTGAGTACTTTGAATGGGGATAGTGTGACTAGAGAACTAAATTTTGAAGGTCATCTTAAATCTAATTTTAATTTAAATGGACATATATATATGTCATTATAGCCCTATAGAGTTTTGATGGAAAATAGATATGGAAGCAGCAAGGATCTAACCAAAGGGAACCAGAAGTAATCAGAGGCAACTGTTCCCTGTTTCTCATTATTGTTGGTCATACATTCATTCAATGGATGCAAATACACAAATATCACATACCATGTGCAGTGTCAGCAGAAATCAATCATTATATATGTAATGACTTAGAAACTGTGAACATTTATGACTTAGAACCATGAACATTTCCTGGAAAAGGTACATACTGAATACTCCAGCTGGGACATAAGTCAGACAAATAAGCATAGATATAAAAAGTTCACTACTACAAATGAAGCAAGTAAGATATCTTTGTCTAAACAATTGCTTCACTTACAGTGATGATACAATATATGTGATGTGTCAATGTGTGATATAAGTGATGTGCCAATGAGCTTGCTTTATATTTGTAAGAAGACTGTAAATGTTTAAATAGTAAATGGTACATTTTAGATAGATTCAGTTCAGTTCAGTTCAGTTCAGTTCAGTCACTCAGTCGTGTCCAACCCTGCGACCCCATGAATTGCAGCACGCCAGGCCTCCTTTGTCGTCACCAACTCCCGGAGTTCACTCAAACTCACGTCCATTGAGTCAGTGATGCCATCCAGCCATCTCATCCTCTGTCGTCCCCTTCTCCTCCTGCCCTTATATTGGGTAAAATGAGGGTATCTTATTCTCTAAAGTTACTCTAGCATAAAACTCAGTTCTAGGCATATAAAAGAGTCAACTGTTACTCTTTTCTTTTTATATACAATGAAAACATACCATTATTCTTTGGAAGCCTTTTATGATGTATTTTTAAAATTAAATTTTGAAACACTGTATGTTTCGTAAGGCAGGCATTATTGTTATCTATTTTTTTTTTCAGAGCAAACAACATAATAAATTGACGGACCTAATCCACTACCATGTAATTAATAAATGAATGAAACCAGGATTTGAAATGGGTCCTTGGGAAATAAGGTTAGTGTCGTTTCTACTCTAGGCTCTTGGCCCTCTGTTAATGGTGATGATAATGGCTATGATAACTACAGGGGAAAAATAATGATGTTGATAATTATCATCATTTATATGAACTATGAATTAGTTCCTATAAAGAGATTTACACACACTGTATTATTCTCAAATAGAACCACCTTCCTCATCGATTGTACAATATTTCATTTTTCATATGTGCTGTTTGAAATTATAGTCTTCTTTTAAAATTTTATGTTATATTCAAATAAGTTTTTAAGTTTTATATTTTCCTTCACCTTATGCTATTTCCTCATACATTCTGGTTTGCAATATTTTCTTCTTTTCTAGTTTATCAGACTGATTTCTGAATATGATCTTAATAATCAGAAAAAAAAATTTGAAAGCTAAATAAAGTTCAGTTTTACACCAACTCAAAATACAGAATCTGTCAAATATTTTTGTAATCCACTCCAATTGGTGAGTTAAATTTTTAAATGTATTCTGTTTTTTTTTTTTTAAATCAAGTATGATTTGAACAAATCAATTATTAATGGGGATTTTAAAAAATACCCAAAGCACATATTTTCCATGCTGTCTATTACACAGATGATTATCTTTCTGATAATGCTTTGCATCTTTACCATTTATAAGATTTAACACTATTTTATATTACATTTATTCTTACACACAGTGCTAATATTAATATAATTAACAAACTGAATTGATATAGTCAATGAATAGGGATTAAATATTTTGTAATCATACTTAATAATCAACATTCCCTATAAGAATTCCCATTATATAACAATTTTTTTTTCAGATTCTGAATAACTTTAAGTAATGGTTCATTTCCTAAAATGTGTAAAAAATACAATTGCTAAGAAAAGCTATGGTTTTTCCAGTAGTCATATATGGATATGAGAGTTGGACCATAAAAAGCTGAGCACTGAAGAATTGATGCTTTTGAACTGTAGTATTGGAGTAGACTCTTGAGAGTCCCTTGGATTGCAAGGAGATCAAACCAGTCAATCCTAAAGGAAATGTGTCCTGAATATTCATTAGAAAGACTGATGCTAAAGCTGAAGATCCAATACTTCGGCCACCTGATGCAAAGAACTGACTCTTTAGAAAAGACCCTGATGCTTGGAAAAACTGAAAGCAGGAGGAGAAGGGGATGACAGAGGATGAAATAGTTGAATGACATCACTGACTCAATGGACATGAGTTTGAGCAAGCTCTGGGAATTGGTGATGGACAGGGAAACCTGTTGTGCTACAGTCCATGGGGTCTCAAAGAGTCAGACATGACTGAGCAACTGAACTGAACGGAAAAAAAGTATATTTGTTGAGAAATTAGAATTAACTGTTCTAATTAGGTTTCATGTAGGGATTTATTGACTGTTCATGAAATTATCAACTAATGAGACTATTATATTGGTGTTTCCCACAGTGGAAAGATATACTTTGTTCAAAAATATTATCTTGAAAATATTTGTAGGATTTGTCTTCAAGGGTTTAGAAATCATTGAAGCAATGTTAATAGAGGAACACAGAGTAGGTAAAAAAAAATTATTAAGAATGAAGAACAGGGTTATTTTAAATTTAATATAGTTTAAAAAATAATTCTTTCCCACCTACCTGCAGAAAAGAAATAAAACAAAAAAATGAAAAAAGATTTTTGGATCGCAGACATTCTGACTGGTGTGAAGTGGTACCTCATTGTGGTTTTGATTTGCATTTCTCTGATAATGAGTGATGTGGAGCATCTTTTCATGTGTTTGTTAGCCATCTGTATGTCTTCTTTGGAGAAATGTCTATTTAGTTCTTTGGCCCATTTT